>NC_133660.1:256752546-256878545 GCF_037893015.1 Macrotis lagotis | reverse complement strand
CATTTAACTTCTATTACCTCAAAAGGGCTATAATTCCTACCCTCCCCCAACTCAAAGAATAATTACTGAATTAAACCTTGCTCCTTAAGGAAACTCCTTCCACCAAGGCAGGTTATCTTAGTGTCTTAGAGAATGTCTGGGGGGCACCGAGAGGTTAAATGATCTCCCCATTCACACATCCTGCATTTGTCAGAGACAGGGCTTGAACCTGAGTCTTCCTGAATCTAATGCTATTTTTTAATATTAGAGGTGGCACAGTGGATAGAGCACTGGACCCAGAATCAGGAAACCTGAGTTCAAATTCAGCCTCAGTTGTATAACCCTGACTAAATCATTTAATTTCTACTTACCTCAGTTTCCTCAACTGTAAAATGGGGAGAATACCAGTCCCTACTTCCCAGGGTTGTTATGAAAATCAAATGAAATAATATTTATTGAAAAAGCACCCAGCACGTAGTAGATGCTAAATATTAATTTCTCTTATTTATTCACTCTTCTAAGCTTCCTTGGGACAATTATGTAGAACAAATAATGAGATAATGAAAAGTATAAAATGCTATATATTGTTGTTTATATATTTGTTGATTATTACCCATTACAACTTTTTCTTAGTGTTTTAAGATTTACAAAGCATTTTGCATTCGTTATATCATATAAGCATACTAATAACCCTGTGAAATGAGTCTCAGTAGCCCCATTTTACCAATTAGGAAGCTGAAGCTCAGAGAAGGATAGCAACTTGACTCCTCCAAGCTAGGAAGGGTAAGAGCTACAATTTAGTCCCAAGTGTTTTGGCTTCCCCATGACAATGATTATTTGTGAAATGAGTGGAAAAAAGCACATTGCAATCACTTACTCTTAGCAAAGTACTGTCTTAGGTGCTGGAGATACAAATGAGAAAGCAAGACAGTACCTGCCCTCAGGGAGTTCTCACTCTAATGGGGGAAAAGAAGATAGGAAAGTAAAGTTGTATATCAGATGTCAAAGTCCCATTGTCCTTAGAGTGCAGTGACAAAGTAGATGACTTCTGAACTGTCATTTCCATTAATGAAACCATATTGAATGAAATGCTTGGGAATGCCAAGGATGACCTCTGATGGTGAGAACTTTCTCTTCTAGGTCTTCAGTCTCCGTGGCTTCAAAAGAGATGGGAACTATAGTCACGTCAGATCAATAGTGTTAATTAGCAGCACTTGGGGATACAAATCCAAGAGAAAAGAGAGGCCCTGCCCTCAAGAAGTTTGCAGTCTCATAAGGGAAGTCAACACTTTTAAGGATGCTGGAAAGGAGTAGAGGTGGGATGCTTTTACAAAAGCAATGGAATGAAAATGCAGAGAGTAAGAAGACCCTAGAGAAGAAGGAAGTCATACTTGACCTAGATGCTCTCCTTAAGATGGAGAGCTTGTCTTTCCATCTTGACAATGAACCTGTTTGCCTTAGTTTCCTCATCTGTAAAATAGGAATGGGCAGCCGGGTACCTGAAAGCAGGAAGACTCATCTTCCTGAATTCAAAATCCAGCTTCAGATATTTACTGGCTGTGTGACTCTGGGCCAGTCCTTTAACCTCTGTCTGCCTCAGGTTTCTCAACTGTAAAATAGAAATTAAGAATAGCAACTGCCTTCCAGAGATTGTTAGGAGGATCAAATAAGATTGATATTTGTAAAGTGCTTTGAAAATCTTAAAGTGTTCTATAAATGGTATGATAATAATAATAATAATTGTTATTACTCGTATTTAATTGGGCATGTGTGTGGATCCCGGTATTGATAGGCTCAGCTCACATGTGGAGGTTTAGGGATCCTGTGCATGTGTCCACCAGCGGACGCTGGTCCAGATGACTTTGGTCCAGTCACCACCTCGGCTGATGAACTCCCCCCGTTGACTCAAACTCTATTAACTTTAATGAGGCAGCTCATTAAAGGAGGGTTTGGGGAGGGACAGCTGACACCACACTTCCCCACCATAAACCACACTGACAGACAAAAACAAACGCAGGCAAGATAACGGATCGTGTTTCGGAGAGCTAGGCTCCTAACGGATGATCGGACCCCCGGCTCTTCTTCGAAACTCTGCTTTTTCCTCTGTTGTGGGGCCCCACTGAACTGGAGCTGAGGTTCCGGGCCAGAGAAGGTTGGCCCTGGTGTGAATGTCTATGATGCCAGAGGCGGGGAAGAGATCCCCGGCTTACCTGCCCTTTTTTCCCCATCTGATACCTCCTGTTGGCAGAGGTCGGCCTTCTTTCATTCATGCTTTGGTTCAAGAAACATTGAATAACAAAGACTGACAGTCACTCACATAGAGCCTTTTAAGTCCTCAGTACAAGCCTTGGATATATCCAGCCTGTAAAATCAGATGAGGAATGGAGGCTCCAAGAGGCTGAAGGATTTCTCACTTTTTGTCCTCCCTCATTCAATGAATATTTATTAATGGCCTATCATAATAAGAACGTTGGCATCTCTAGATAGGCAACTGGGTGGTTCAGGAACCTGGAATCAGGAAGCCCCGAGTCCAAATCTAGCCAGAGACACTTTCAAGCCATGTGACCCTGGGCAAACCATTTAACTCCCTAATCTAGATATTCCTTATATTGTTTAGACATAAACTCTAGAGCTTGATGTGTTATAGATCTATATAGAACTGTATAATACAACTATACATTATATAATCTATATGCTGTATACCACATTTATTATATAATATAACCCTAGGAGAAAGAAATTTCAGGGATTATCCCCATTGAACACATGGGAATATCAAAGTACAGATGCTTTGCTCAGGATTATCTAGTAAGAGTGAGAGGCTAGATTTGTAATCCAGGTCTTCCTGACTACAAATTCAAACCTGTAGTCACTCTGCCCTTCTCTCCAGCATGTATGACACATGTTGGGTAACAAGGATGCAAAAAAGATCAAAAAGACACAGCCTCTGTCTTGCTCCTTCTGTTTACAAGCTAGTAGATAAGATAAACGAGCGAACGGCAAGCTAATATTTAACTAAGAGTTACAATTTTATCTTGCATATTAGCAAGATTATTGGTTTTCCATGAAACAGTATTTGGATTTTGCCATCCTCTGATTGTTACAAGCAATGCACCAGAAAGGTTAGGGATTGGCAGTTATGGTTAGAATCATTTGAAGACATGTCTTAATAAGGTGTTATTTGATTCTCACTACAATTCTGCAGGGTAGGAACTAGAGTTATTTTATATATCCAGTTAACTCCTACTTTGGAATATGGGGTATTTGGGGAAGACGAGTTTCTCTAGTGTGAGAACTGCTGAACCCTTTTAAGAGCTTCTTTCCGTCCTTGGGGTCCACCTGTCACCTAACTCTCACCTGTGGCTCCCAAAAGCTCTAGCAGTTACAGTGGCCATACCCTGGCATCTTGGCAGATGGACTAAACCAAGTTGAGGGTCACTGAGAAGCCTCAAACCTTTTGAGTCAGGGGGACATGAATCCAAGCATATGACAACTTTCTCCAGAGGAATGAATAGATGAGAACAATTTGTTCCAACGGCCACGAAGGCAACTGAAGTGGGTATTGTGCTGAGAATCTTGTCACATCGAAGATGCCAACATCATCCACTGCATCTTAGGCCATCCAGTCATCTAGATTTTTCTCTTGCCATTGGCCTCTGATGCCACTTAAATCTAATTTACATACAAATCAAAACATCACCCCTGTGTTGTCATTAGTCCTCTTTGAATATGAAGGATGAACAACAACCACAAACCTCTGCTTTACAGATAAGGAAAAATGGCTCCCATATTTGTTTTTGGCAAGCCTAGAGATAAAACAAATCCGCAAATAACTAAGGAAGTATGGTCTAGGAGATGGTATGTTGGATGTGGAATCAGGAAGACCTGGGTTCAAATCCCACCCCGATATGAGATACTTCACCATGGACAAGTCATATAACTACTCTAAGTCTCAATTTACTCATTTGTAAATGGGGATAACAATGCATGTAACATGAAAATGTCACGAAGTTTAAATGAGATAATGGATTTAAGACGACTTGTGATCATGAAACCGTCATATAAATTCCTAGCTAGATTAGCAAATGGTAACTGCTAGGACTTCAAGCAAATTTTAGTTAATTTGTAATAAAGACAAGTTCCTAGAAGATAGGATCAGAGTTAGGACTCTCTCTCTCTCTCACATGCCTTTTAACCTAATCTCTTCATTTGACAAATGAGGAACCCAAGGAAGTCCAGTGATCTCTTCAAGGTCATATGTGGAGTAAATGACAGCTGGGATATTAACTCAGGTCCTCTGACTCCAGAACCAGAGGTTTTTTTTTTTTAATTTTTACCTCCCACCTTCATTCAATGGAGATCTAATGGGCTAACATTCTGACTTTCACTGTACTCAAGACCCCCTTTTTAAAAAAGATATGCACATCAAGGAACTTTCCCAGGTAAAAATAAAAGATGATCAATGTCCATTTGGTAGACTACTAAAGCATTCTCTAGTCTGATAGTCAAAAGGAAGAAATCTCTCTTGAATTGCTTCAAAGGTGAAGATTATTTAGATTTTCAAAATTTTTCCCATGAAGCAGTGCATGAACATTGGCCAAGCAATCTGAATACCTAGGGTTAGGTTGGATTCCAGACAGGGCTGTGCTGGCAATTGTTTAACCACCAGGTCTTCGAGGGGGGAGAAACTCTTAAGTTTAAGATGCATTATGAATATTTTCCTATGACTTTTTAGAGTCTAGACACTCAACAAAATAATAAATCAAATCCTGAT
The DNA here is from genome assembly GCF_037893015.1 of Macrotis lagotis. Lineage (NCBI taxonomy): Eukaryota > Metazoa > Chordata > Mammalia > Peramelemorphia > Peramelidae > Macrotis > Macrotis lagotis. The sequence goes on along the minus strand of NC_133660.1, from coordinate 256,873,792 downwards.
TGGTAGGTTTTATCTATTTCCAGAGGACACGTGTTCACACTGAAAATTTTAACAATCAGCTCTCAGGTACTAGTAAGAACTGGCACCAGCACAATGCCTCCCTCCAGTTGAGTTGGTCACCACGACTGGAGAATGTCCAGAGGACAAGATCAAAAAAAGGATGACTAGTGTAGTAAGCTGGCTCAGAGGGCATGCCCCGGGAGGGTCCCATGAAGGAAATGTGTGTGTGTGTGTGTGTGTGTGTGTGTGTGTGTGTGTGTGTGTGTGTTTGTGCATATGTCTAGCCTTGAGAAAAGAAGGCAGCTTCCAGTATTTGAAGAGCTGTCCCATGGAAGATATGACTTCTGTTTAGCTTTGCTAAGGAAAGAGCTAGAAGCAGAGGGTACAGTTCATAGAAAGGCAGACTGTGATTCAACCCAAGGAAATACTCCCTAATCATTGAAAATGGGCTGGGCTGCTTTGGAAGGCAGGGACGTCCCCAAGAAAGGGTCTTCAAGCAGAGGTCTGCATTGACCACTTGTGGGGACTCTTGGGGGGAGTTTGTTCAGTGGCAGTTCTGACCTCTTGGTCTCTGAGGCCCCTTCCAGCTCTGACATTCTGAGAGGGTCTGGAACGCTCCTACATGGGTCATGATGGCGCTGTGAGAGCTTACTCATCTGTTTCAGGGCTGGCCTCCATCACGGCGGCTGGCCAGAGTGGGCTTGGCTGGGGTTGCTGGGGTCCGCTCAAGGCGGCCAGAGGGAAGGAGGGTGTGCCATTTGGAATTCTCTGTGACATTCTTACCGTCATCCAGTTGAACTCTCAATTAGATCATGATGAATAGGAGAGAGCAGCCAAAAGCACATACCCCAAATCCTTTCTTTGTTCTTGACATCTTATAACAAATGATTCAAGATTGTCTTCTTTCATCTAAGGCAAAAGAGCAACATGGTTTGGGGGAAAGAATGATGGACAAAGATTCAGGTCTGCCACTAACAAGTTCTATGACCCTTAACCTCTCTGCTCCTCAGTTGCCTCATCTGAAAACTGAGGCTAATAGCTCCTCTCCTTTTTAAATTTAACTCCATTTTTTAGGTTTTTGCAAGGCAAATGGGGTTAAGTGGCTTGCCCAAGGCCACACAGCCAGGTTAAGTGTCTGAGGCAGGATTTGAACTCAGGTGCTCCTGATTCCAGGGCCAGTGCTCTATCCACTGCACCACCTAGCCACCCCCTTAACTCCATTTTTTTAAGAGAGTTATTTTAAGAATCCAAGAGACCAGATTTAGAATGGGAAGATGATTTTGAAGTCATCCATTTTGATGTCTTTATTTTACAGATGAAGAAAAGGATGTAGAGGGGCACTGGGTGGTGCAGTGGATAGAGCACTGGCCCTGGAGTCAGGAGGACCCGAGTTCAAATCTAGCCTTAGCCACTTAATAATTGCCTAGCTGTATGACCTTGGGCAGGTCATTTAACCCCAATGCCTTAAAAAATAAAATAAAAAGAAGAATAGGATGTAGAGAGATAAAATAGTGATTTGTATAAGGTCACAGGGGTAGTAAATAGGCTGTACTGAGATTCAACTCCCTAACCAGGATTCTTCCCACTTTATCATTCTGAAACAACTGGGTGGTAATCAAAGCCTTGACCTGGGGTCAAGAAGACCTGAGTTCAAGTCCAGTTTCATACATTTTCTAGTTATGTGATTTTGAGTCACCTAATACTCAACTTCTGTTTACCTTACTTTCCTCAATTGTAAAATAGAGATAATAGCACCTATAGGAATTGGTTGATAGAGCATTGTTTGGTATCAAGAAAACTTGAATTCAAATCCAGGTGTTCTCAGAAACTTCCTAGATGTATGCTCCTGAGCAAATCATTTAACCCTGTTTCCCTCAGTTTCCTCATCTGATAGGAATGAAAAATATTAATCTACCCACAGTCTTCCAAGAGAAGTGGACTCCAGGATATGAACTCCTTATCTAGAATTTTGTGCTTTGTTTGAGGCATCACATTCTAAGGGGGCCATAGGCAAACAACAGAAGCAACACAGCCTCTATCGAAGAGAAGGATGAACTTGGACTTACATGGCTCTGAAGGAGAAGGTGAGACTGGTGGCTTAACACAGCACTTCCTCGCTCAATGCCAATTCATGTTTGCCATGGCATCCCCTCCCTGATGTCCTGGTCTTCCTCAAGGACACACAATAACAACAGACATGGATTTTAGCCTTACGCATTACAGATACCTCTGTAGTTTCATGCCCTCTACAAGTTCATGAGCTTCTAGGGATACGATAAGCATACAAGTCAGTTTTCCTATGAGGAAAATAGAGGAAGGAGAAAACTCTCACCACTGGGGGTGGGACATGGAAGGATGCAGGAAGGTTTCATGGAAAATGTGGCATCTAATCTGAGCCTCACAGATAGATTAGAATTCTGGGGGTGGCTTATAAATCAGCTGCTGATTGATGCTGAAAAGGGGATCCTTTTTTGAATAAATGCATTAGATGACTTTTTGATCAATTTTCATCAAACAATTATTTGATTCTTTTGCAATATGAAGAGGCAAAAATTGGAGGAACATGGAGGCAGGAGTCCTGGTTTCAAGGGCTTGTGTTGCCACTTACTAATGTTATGCTTTTGCTGAGGTCACTTACCCAGTTCTGATACTGAATTGCCCCTTCTGTAACACTGAGATAACAACCTCCTTATGGAGTGGTTGTGGGGACTCAAATGGAGCAATTCTGGAGAAAAGTGCTTTACTAATATAAGGTGTTATAGCTATTAATAATAATTCTAAAATTCTCACTTTCTCAAGATGATAAAGAATCTCCTAGCGAATTCTCCTGTGGAGAATTTCCTAGAATTTGTGCACTAGGACTGAAATAATTTTCAAAAGACGATTTAGGGGCAGCTAGGTGGTGCAGTGGATAGAGCACCAGCCCTGGAGTCAGGAGTACCTGAGCTCAAATACGACCTCACATACTTAATAATTACCTAGCTGTGTGGCCTTGGGCAAGCCACTTAACCCCATTTGCCTTGCAAAAAACCCCCGATAATTTAGTTCAATTCACTAAGCAATTATTAAGGCCACTGTGATTTGTGCTGATATATATGTGTGTTTGTGTGTGTGTGTGTGTGTGTGTGTGTGTGTGTGTATGAAACATGCTGTGCTTTTGTTAAACTTACAGTTTATTGGTAACATTTTTTAAAAGTTTAATATATTTAGTACAGTATAGTCTGATTTTTAAAAAAAAAATTCTTTTTTTTTTAGGTCTTTGCAAGGCAAATGGGGCTAAGTGGCTTGCCCAAGCCCACACAGCTAGGTGTGTCTGAGACCATATTTGAACTCAGGTACTCCTGACTTCAGGGCTGGTGCTCTATCCACTGTACCACCTAGCCACCCAGTATAGTCTGATGTTTAAAAAGCATTGGGTTTTTTGAGTCATACAACCTTGGTTCAAAAATCTGCCTCATATTTGTTTACCAGTGTACCTTTGGGTAAGTGACTTGAGTTCTTTAGGACTCAGTTTTCTCTTCAGTGAAATGCAGGAATTGAACTGGACGATCTCTAATGAGCTAACCGTGAGTCTACTTTTTTTACTCAGCTGCTTATCTGACACTGCCTATCCATATTTTTGCATTTTGTCACTGGTTTATACATGTGATAATTTGAATCAATTGCTATATTTGACCACAAGCTTTATACTTAAAAAAACCCCAATACTTTCACCACCTCCTCCAAGTAGACATCTTCCTTGTAGCCAAAATACATAGTTAAACAAAACAAATCTACACATTGCTGCCAATGGTGTGCCTCATACTGAACCTGTAGACCACCACTTCTTTGATGAGAGAAGGGAGGTTTGTTTCACTAACAGATTTCTCTGAAGTGATGACTTGACTATTTCCTTGATCAGAGTTCAGATATCATACATGATTTTGGTCATGATGTTAAATTGGCTCCTGGTACCACATTCTGTTGCTCCGTAACTAAGACTTTCTACAAGTCTATCTAAATATTTTACAGTTCATAGTTGTCATTTTTGTGGCACTATAATATCCCACTTTATTTCTACATTGTGGTTAGTTAATCATTCCTAAACTGATAATCACATACTTTCTAATTTTGTTTTGCTTTTTTTCTACTGCCATTGAAATAGCGGCTAGACATATTTATGCACATATGGAAACTTCATTTGTGTTTGACCTCCTTGGGGTATATGCCCAGGAGTTTGATCAGTAGATGAAAAAGTGACTTTTCTAGTACATTTCCAAATTGTTTTCCAGAGTGATTGGTCCAGTTTGCAACTCAACCAACAGTGTATTAGTGTGCCTTCATTTTTCATCTGTAAAATGAATGGGAGAAGAAAATGGCAAAACCGCTCCATTATCTTTGCAGAGAAAATTCTAATGGTGTCATGAAGAATTAGACATGGCTGAGCCAACTCAATAACCACAACTTCCCATAGCCCTCTATATTTGCTCTTATCTTATGTCATTGTTGCCAATCTGATGAGTTTGAGGAAAACTTCAAACTTGTTTTACTTGGCCTTTCTCAGATGATTAGTGATTTGGATTATTAGACCAAGGCAATAGAATCTAAGAAAAGAATTTCCTGTACCATTACTGTACCTAGACACAGTAATTATCCACAGAAGAACTGTAAATTCATTCTCCAACCCACAGGTTGGAGAAATGAGAGACTTTATGCTACTTTCCTCTTCTCCCTTTAAATTGGGAGAAATTCCCTTCCTTCCCTGTCCTCCCTGTTTCCCAGGCATCTTCTGACACAAGAACATTGGGGGCCGAAAACTCACCTGACAAGTTCAAGGAACAATTAATACACCCTTCCCCCACCTCACAAATGCAACAGTTGCTAAGATGGATGGTGACGTCTCACAATTATGTCTCCTATCTGCAAGTTGCATAACAATGGGATACAATAGGACACAGGGTTCCAAGAATGAGTTTTTATAATCATAAGAATTAGAAACTTTTAGTGTGAAAAGGCATCTTATAGGTTGGAAGAAAGGAGACTTGGTGATAACTTCTAAAAAATGATAACTAATCCCATGTTGTCATCTGCAGGGGCTGACCAGTTCGCAATTCTGTGAAACTGTTCAAGGACATCCTAGTTTACCTCATTTTCTCTGCCCATCAACCATAACTATGTTTCCATTTCAAGGTTACAATTTTTGGTTTCCCTGAAATGAGGTTGATGCAAGTACGGGAAGTGGACAAAAGTGATTTCCAAAGAATCTATCATCTCCCCAATAGTCCAATTTAACTATTTAATTAATTTGACAAATTTTAATGGATTTTCAATCCACTTGAACAATGTTTACTATACCTCCACTATAGGTTAAGCATGTAGGCAGAGGCAGCACAGAGTAATGGATAGAGAACTGGCCTTGGAGCCAAGAAGTCCTGGGTTTGAGTTCCATCTGTCACATTTAGCCTATGTGGGCAAACTACTTAACTTTTCAGTGTTCTCAGAAACAGGTATGGGGTCTTCACTGGCAGAGTGAAATTCAAAGCTGAGAGCTTTCCAAGACAATATAATTAAAGACAAGATTTAAAAAAAAGTCAAAAGGGAAGGACTTCCAGGAGCATACAGAATACTAGAGGAACATAACAGAGAACTAAGTACTAGTGATTAGGAAGGAGACAATAATTTAGTTTGGTTGAAACCAGAGGAATTATATGAGTTAAGGATGGAAGAAACCAGATTGGAACACAGGATCCCAAGATCCCAGATCTTGATGCCCCAGAGGTCATTTAATCCATTTTACAGATCCATTATTTGATCAATTCACTGCTTTTACAGATGAGAAATTTGAAGTCTGGAGAGATTAAATGATTTGTCCCAAAGGTATGAAAGGCCTTTAATGATATGGAACCTAATAAATGGTTATTGAGTTTTCTTTCCTCCATTGTTTTAAGATGGATGGAAACATACTCACATACACTCACAAGCGTGCGTGCACACACACACACATACACACACACACACACACACATATACACACACACACACACACACACAAAACCAGAAACCTCATAAAGTATTTAGTTATTCCAGAGGTCCACATTGCTTCAGGTAACCCTTATTCTATCATCTAAGGTTCTCCCTCTCTAGAGAAGTTTGTGCCCTAAGGATTTCTGTGATGTTAGAATTCACATTTATTCCAAAGTTCAACACAGAGAGGACAGATCTGGGCATTTCTAAATCTACTCCAAAATTATTCTTTTCCTGACTTGCAAGTTGTGTCCGGATTGGCAAATCTGGTTGGATTTAGCAATGAGTTTGTATGAAATAGAATGGCAGTCTTGTTTATCTCAGGTTTGGGCCAAGTTATGCCCTTAAATAGACATTGGAAAAAAGTTTCTGGCAGGTTTTCTTTCTGGAAATACATTCCTGATCACTTGGAATTTTTTTTATGGTGAATTAATTTCTATATTGAGGGTCTAGAGAGCCATTTTAAAGTGTACTCCAGATAGAGTTCAGAATTTAGAGTCTGAATACCCGGGGTGGGGGCCAGAATCATAGAATCTGAGTTGAAAGGGATGCTAGATCAGCTAGGCCAACCCATTACATGTACAGGAAGGAACTCCTGCTACAACATCCTCAAGCAGGAGTTACTTCTACTGCTTCCTCTGGTTTCTTACATTCATTCTTATCATATTATTCTTCTTTAACTTTTATTTTATTTTGATATTTTATTCTTATGTTTGTTTCCTCTTTCCAGTCCCCTACTCTTGTGTTCACTTTGTTTTTCTCCCCTTAAGTTCCTGTATTTTTTTTTTTTAGGTTTTTGCAAGGCAATGGGGTTAAGTGGCTTGCCCAAGGCCACATAGCTAGGCCGAATTTGAACTCAGGTCCTCCTGACTATAGGGCCGGTGCTCTATCCACTGTGCCACCTAGCCACCCCCTGTATTTCTTCATAGAAGTAACAGATTGTTAGTAAATAATGCTGGGACAGTATGACATAGTCAATTCAGAGGTGGCCTCCAAGACAGAAAGATCTAAACTTAAGTATTATCTGTGGTTTTACAATAATCTGCTAGTCAGTGCCCCAGTGCCTACTAAGTTGCCTAGCAGGCACCCAATTGCATTGGAAATAAGGTTCCTTCACTGGAAGTTTGTTTAACCAATGAAACCATAAGTCTAAATGCTCTCTCTCTCTCTCTCTCTCTCTCTCTCTCTCTCTCTCTCTCTCTCTCTCTCTCTCTCTCTCTCGGCTTCTGTCTCCCTCTTTCTCTTTTTCTCTCCCTTTCTTTCTCTAACCCTTCTTATCTGTCTGTATCTGTCATTTTTCTATCTCTTTGCTTCTCTGCCTCTGTATCTCACTCTGTCTTGATCTTTCTCTTTTCTTCTTTCTCTCTCATTCTCTTACTCTCTCTCTCTCTTCCCCTTTCACTCTCCCTCTAATCTTCCCACTCCCTATATATATATGTATTTATACACATATACTTATATGTATATATATATTTATACTACTCTATCTCAAAAACACACATATACTTAAAAAAATTTTTTTTATTTAAGGCAATGGGGTTAAGTAACTTGCTCAAGGTAACACAGCTAGGCAATTATTAAGTGTCTGAGGTCAAATTTGAACTCAGGTATTCCTGACTTCTTCAGGGCTGGTACTCTAGTGACTGTGCCACCTAGCTGTCCCAATACACAACTACTTTAAAAAATATTCCAACAATACATATATATATATATATATATATATATATACATACATATATACATATACATATATACATATGTATATGTATATATGTACTTTGAAGAAATCTATTCTATACTATTGTTGTTCTGTAAGAAATTATGAGCAAGTGGATTACAGAAAAACCATGAACTGATTCTGACTGAAGTGAGCAGAATCAGGAGAACATTGACCAAAGACAGTTTCAGAAGTCTTGTGATGGAAAATGTCATCCATATCCAGAGAAAGAAATTTGAAGTCTGAATGCAGACCAAAGCTTACTATTTTCACTTTTTAAAATTTGTTTTATTGTTTTTTCTTTCTCAGGGTTTTTTCCCTTTTATTATAACATGACTAATATAGAAATACATTTAATTTGATTGTACATGTTTGACCTATATCAAATTACTTTCTGTCTAGGGGAGGAGGAAGGAAAGAGAGAGAGGGAGAAAAATGTAGAATTCAAAATCTTATAAAAATAAATATAAAAATATCATTCCATGTAATTGGAAAAAGTAAAATAAAATAAAAATATCTATTCTATTCTTCTGAGACTAATATTTGATTTTTCCTGACCTTCTTTCAGATATTTCCAGAGAACTATCTCATTAAAAAATTCCACTAAGTTCCCCTAAAAATAACTATGAATCCATATTCAGAAAGCTAAAGTCTGCTATTGACTCCTTTCCTTAGAAGAGAATCTTGAGATGTTCAAATTGAAACTGGGATTATTTTCATTGTGATTTCAAACTAGAGATACTTTACAGTTTGTCCAGACTCCAGTCATTCCTACAATTAGTCTAGTCTCTCCATTATCACATCCAAATTTAGATCTCTTTGAGGAGTCTTGTTGACATTTCTCATTAAGTGGCTCAGAATCATTTCGTTTTCCTCATTTTCTGCTACATTTAGAATAAAACCTTTTTAGTAATATACCTGCCTGGCTATTTTATTTCATTTCCCATTGGGCCAAAATGAGCCCGCCTTTTAATTTATATGGAAATCTGAACTGTGTGCTCCTGTCTCAAAGTTTTTAACTTTAACCTCCAGTTGACTCTTGTTGACTATGTGACCTTGCACCCTGATTTTTCGGGTTACTTCCTGTACTGCATTTGAAGTGTTCATAAATCACATCTTAGGTCAACCTTTTCCTTAACATGAATAATATTTGTGTTCTCGCTGTACAACACAATTTTACAACAATGCCAATTTATTTTTTTTTTGGCAGCCTAGAGTTTCTTAGTTGGTTTTTTTAAGTCCTATTAAATTTCAAGCCTCTCTTAAACTTTCAAGGTGACTGTGGTTTTAATGCACTCACTTTTCACCTTCGGAGACCTCAGTGCAAATCTGGATAATGTCATCTATGAAGTGGACTTGGGATTCAGCGGGTCCTAAGAAAATCAAACAAACCCTCAGGATGATTGGTTATGAGGTAATGAGAGTAGAACTGGAGCTGACCAATGACAAGAACAACAACAAACTACAATATAGTGGCTTCATCATTTTAAAGACCTAACATATGTAACGTACTCTCTCTCTCTCTCTCTCTCTCTCTCTCTCTCTCTCTCTCTCTCTCTCTCTCTCTCAGCCAGCCAAATTCCATCTTTCCTCAGAATCCTAGCGGGGATATGTAAGAAGTTGGGATATCTCTTTTCTCTGTTATCAGCTCATACTTTCACTGGCTGCTGACTCCTTTCTATTCTGTTGACTCTCACTGTCCCCTATTTGTTTAGGCCTAGAGAACAGCATCCAACTCCATTGGACTATTTTCATGGAACTTTTATAAAGGAATTACTCTGAAGCTACAGCAAGCCACAGTGGGTATAAATACCCCTCTCCCCATATCTCTGGGAATACTCTATTGACCTAAATTTCAGAGGAAGTAGGCTCAAAACTTAGCTTAATTCTTATATCACATCGATCCCATTAAATGCACATTTAAAGATGGCCTTTCTGTCTGATAAGCTCTCATATTAGCTTTCATTGGCATAGGACAAGAAGGTCATTCTCAAAGATCACTCCTTGCTTCTGTTTTTGTTTGTTTTTTTACAAGACAATGGGGTTAAGTGACTTGCCCAAGTTCACACAGCTAGGTTATTATTAAATGTCTAAGGTCAGATTTGAATTCAGGTCCTGTTGACTCCAGGGCTGGTGCTCTATCCACTGTGCTACCTAGCTGCCCCTCATTCCTTGCTTCTTGAAGCATTGTTGCTAGACTGGTTGCATCATACAACCTTGAATCCATGATCTGGAGTACTTTCATGATGAGGTTTTTTTTTTTAATTTTAAATTTTTTTTGCAAGGCAATGGGGTTAAGTGACTTGCCGGAGACCACATAGCTAGGTAATTATTAAGTGTCTGAGACTGGATTTGAGTTCAGGTACTCCTGACTCCAGGGCCAGTGCTCTATCCACTGCACACCTAACCGCCCCTATGATGAGTTTTTAAATTCACTAGGTCATGAGACTACTCCCTTCACCTAGCATTGAAAAAGAACAAACAAAATGACCAAGAGCTGAAGCCTTTCTTTTTCTCTTGGGGGTCACATAGCTTCAAGAAAGGAAGAAGGTCCCAAGACTGTCTGTCATACCTCATGGTCTTCACCAGATAGTCATGAACAAAATGTCAGAGACAGCATCAAAGAGCAACTTGCTGAAATTGAGAGGTTTTTCAGAAGATGATGACACTTCCATCTATTTACTGTTAATATGATCGGACTCTCTGTGATCCATTTAGAGGTTTCTTGGCAAAGTGGCTTGCTATTTTCTTCTCCAGCTCATTAATGGAGTAAAGTGAAGCAAACAGGGTTAAATGACTTGAGCAGGATCACACAGCTAATAAGAATGTGAGATCCAATTTAAATTCAAGTCTTCCTGACTCCAGGCTCTGCTTTCTATTCATTGTGCAACTTACCTGTGCAGCCAATCCAAAAAAGATTGCTCACGTGGCTCGTCAACCAGAACCAGTCATAAAATGTCCATGCATCTTCTCTCAGTCACTTCAGTTATAAATTGTCATCACAATTAACCTAGAAGTAAGCTTTCTAGCATCTTCCATGTAGAGAAATTGAATCAGCCAAGTAAACCGATGTGGTCCATATCTATACCAGATCCCCATTACACATACATTTTGACATTTAAACTTTATTACAAACCAATCTGGGTAGTCCAAGATGAAAGTTCTTTGAAAGCAGGGGTTGTGCTATTAATATTTTTTGTCTTTGTTCCCCATCACCTAGCACATAGTAAGCTCTCGATAGATACTTATATATTGTTTGGCCCCAATCCGTTAAACCAGGAAGTTGAGGCTCAGAGATATTTTCACTGATTTATCAAAGACAACATGTATAATAGTTGCTTGAAGCAGGTTTTGAACCTTAATTTTCCTGATATGTAGAACAACACTCAATTCGAAACATTGGAATTGTGGAAATGCTTGTTTTATTTCATAAATTAAAAATAAAACTGAAGACATTGCATACATAGAACTTTTAGAGACCTTAGAAGCCATTGTGCCCAGCCTCCTCATTTTACAGATGTGGAAACTGAGGCATAGCAAGGTCAGGTGAATTTTATAGGGTCACAAAGTGTCAGAGGAGAAGTTTCAACTTAGATCCTCCTGATTCCACATCCCATACCCCTAGCCACTGCACAATATGCATTATCCAATTTTATTCTTTCAATAATCCCATAGAGTAGATAGCATAGGTTTTTCCCCATTCTGGATCTGTAATTCCATTGGCAGAGGGAATTCTCCAAGTGGAAATTCTATTCATAGATGCATATGGGCAACTAATTTGTAAATTGTGTAAGTCTTAAAGTGTTATCTGAGATGTTAAGTGATTTACCCATGATCACACAGTCAGTCAGAGGTCAGAAATAGGCTTGGACCCAGTCTTCCTGACTCTAAGGCTTGCAATGTTATTCCTCTATCCACTCTGCCATGACATTTTCCCATTATCTCAAGTGTATATATATTATCATTTCCATTTTGTATCTAAGGAATGCAATGATGAAGTGACTTGTCTAAGATCAGAGAGTTAGTACTTGAAAGAACTGGAACTCAAACCTAAGTCTCTTTGTTTGTAGTCTTTTGAGTGTGCTGATCATTATACCACACTATCTTGGGAAGGTCTAAACTGAATGTATAAGCAGACTACATGAACTACAAGAACTATTAGGGAGAGGTGTAAGGCTTCTCTTCTCACCTTTTCCTCTGGGTTGGTGATTTCCTCTCTTGCTTTCTCTTAAATAAGTAAGTCTCCTTTAATTAAAATGACATTGTTGAATGATTTTGTAATCTCTGGTTTGTTTCTAGAAGCTATCATATTGCACAGTTGGGAAATCAATGAAGCAAAAGCAGAGGGATTGAGTGGATGCCTTTCTTCCCAAGGAATAGCTGTGTGTGTGTGTGGGGGGTGGGCTCAGAGGGGGAGGAGAGGGGAGGGATTGGGACAGTCAGCACTAAGATTCACATGCTTTCTCTGATACTTTCTTGATTGTTCCCTCTTCCTCCAGTACAACCACCTTGTCCTTCAGTCTCCCATCAATTCTTGGGCAAACAGAAGACAATATGGAAAATCCTGTATTTATACCCAGAAGACCTGGATTTATGTCTTGATTTCATTTTGCATTAGTTGTAAGACACTGGACAAATATATTAACCTCTCTGGGCCTCAATTCTTTCATCTGTTGAAAGAACGATATGATATAATGCAAAGAACTATAGGCTTAGTCTGGGATCCTAGGTTGAAATCTGGCTCTGCTATTTTCAAGATGTGTGGCCATGAGTCGATCACAAGCTTCAGTTTGCCCATCAGTAAAATGGGGATGATAACATTTACATAGTGCGTCTTGTTGTTTGTTGTGAAAAAAGTTTTTTAAACCTTAAAATGTGATCAGAACGTGAGTGATTCAGCTCAAATATTTATTGACTGCCCACTATATGTTAGAGACAGAGAGAAAGAGATAGAGAAAGACAGAGACAGTGGGATACACAGAGAGTTTATGATAGACCCTAGAGACCCAAAGAACAAAATGAAAATCCCCTGCCTTCAAGAAATTTGCTTTCTACTTTGGGATATAACATTTCCACAAGTCATTCAATCAATAAACACTAAGTTCTTACTGTGTGCTGTGCAATGAAAGAGAGGAAGCTACAGAGAAGGAGGGAGGAAGGGAGAGAAAAAAGTACTGCCCTCCTGAAGCTTCCTTTTGTTGAGTGAGAACACATGTCCACACATATGCATATGCATATAAACCAGATTTGGGGTAGGAGCAGATCTTGATTTTATCCATTGAGAAACTTTTGTTCATCAGTTGGGAAGGCAGCTCTTACGGTTGCCTGAAGACACTGAGAAGTTAAGTGATTTTGCCCAGGGTTGCTGCCAGTACAGTTAGAGATAGGACAAGAACCCAGTTCACCCAAGGGTGGCTCTCTACCCACTGTTTAATGACTGTGAATATAAACATATAATAATTTTGAGATGATCTTGTTGAGCAAAATATTAGTGGTTAGTGATATCTGAAATACTTCAAGAAAATTAAATACAGAGCTATAACCTGAAGGTAAATACAAAATGTTTTGGGGAGGAAGTAAGGAGATCACCAAGAACTGAGAGGAAGTGGATTAATAAGAGCTTCATATGATAGAATGAAAATGGCATTAGCACCAGAAGTCTTAAATTCAAATCCTTGTTCTTACTAACTTCGTAGGCAAATCATTTATAGCTCTGTGCCTCAATTTACTTATCTGTAGAAATGAGAGGGATTGTACTTGATCTCTAAGTATCCTTTCAGCTCCAAATTTATGGACAATTCTATGAGGCTGTGTTGGAAGAAACACTTGAACTGAATCTTAAAAAGTTGTGAAAGATTTCAGAGGTGGAGACGGAGACAGAAAACATTTCAGGTAGTGGGGACAGTCTTTGCAAAAGAAGTGGGGTGGGGCGGAAAAGACAGAGACATAGAGACAGACTGTCAGAGAGACAGAAGAAGAGAGACAGAGACAGAGAGACCCAGAGAGGGAAAGATGGGAGAAGAGAAAGAAGAGGGAGAAGTGAAGGGAGTGGGAGAGAGAGCACATCTATTAAATGCTTATTATATTCCAGTCACTATGTTAAGCCTTAAATTACAAGCCCCAGCAAAAAGAAAGACACTTCCTGCCTTCAAGGAACTAAAAGAGGAAAAAATTTATTAAAAGAATTCATTAAAAGGGTGGAGGGACTAGGAAGTTTCCTGCTGGCATTTGGATGGAGAGGTGATCTGGGGCATCATGGACTGGTCTGGGTTTTAAGCGAGTGTGATGGAGATCAAGGTGAAATGCTGTATAAAAATTTGGACTGTTGGGGCGGCTAGGTGGCACAGTGGATAGAGCACCTACCCTGGAGTCTGGAGTAACTGAGTTCAAATCCAGCAGACACTTAATAATTGCCTAGCTGTGTGGCCTTGGGCAAGTCACTTAACACCATTGCCTTGCAAAAAAAGAACAAAACTAAAAAAAAATTGGACTGTTGTAACTTATCATTATTATCTGTAGAATGGGACTATCCTGTAAAATTGTGTGTCTGAGGTTCTTAAATTACCTGCTTTACAGGATAGAGAGGAAGGACATTTTCAAACTAAAAAATGTTATATAGAATTATAGTTATAGGATTACTTTGCATGCATTCTCCCACCACATTGGGATATCTTTATCTCATCTTTTTCTCTTGATGACAATCACCAAGAAACTGGAAATTGATGCCTTCCAATAATTTGATATTTGGGCACTGTGTGAAAACCAATGATTGACTCGACAGTTGCCATGTCAACATGGAAACCTCAAAGAATGAAATTTCCCCCCAGAGGTTTGAAATCCTATTTGGCATTCATGTTTATGAAAGACCCATCACATAAGGGGACTAGCCTAGGGCTGTTAATGCATCATGGTGCAATGGAAAGAATTGAGTCAGAGGACCTGTTTAAATCTAGACTTTGACATTTACTATCTTTGTGACCTTATACAAATAACTTCACATCCAGGGCCATCTCCAGCCATCCTGATTCCTCTCTGGCCACTGGATCCAGATGACTTTGGAGAAGAAAGTGAGGCTGGCAACTTAGCATTGCTTCCCCCCCACTCAGATTCAATTTATGTACTTGTCCTGGCATCACCTCCCCTGATGTTATGGTCCTCTTTGAGAGCATGGGCCTCTTTGAGGGACAAACATCATCAGCTTTACATCTCAGTTCTCAGTTTTCTCACTTATAAGATGAAGGGATTGAATTCAATGACCTCCAAGTCTCTTTTGAGTTTTGAATTTATGATCCTCTGATATTTCTAAGAGGACATGTCCTTTAGCTGGACATTGGCACAGGTTGCATCTCCCAGTCTCTCCATGTGGAGAGAAGAAGATTAGATACTTTGGATCAACTTTTTGTAAGACAAAATCCAAAATTTTCTTTCTTACATTTTGAAATGTTTCAGGATCTTTGTTTTCATGATTTAAATTTTGGAGTCAGTCAATGAGAATATTGATGTGTGGTTAAAATTATCTTCCTAGGGGTGGCTAGGTGGTGCAGTGGACAGAGCACCAGCCCTGGAGTCAGTAGTAGCTGAGTTCAAATCTGCCCTTAGACACTTAATAATTACCTAGCTGAGTGGCCTTGGGCAAGCCACTTAACCCCATTGCCTTGCAAAAAAAGATAATAATTATCTTCCTAGTTCCCGCAAAACACTTACTTGAAAGTTCTAATCTTTCTTCTCTGAAACAAAATGCCTGGTTTGTAAAGGGTCCCAGGGATGGGCCAGGACATTGAGCCCTTTTGCCATTAGAGAGTGGGTAGGAGAGAGACTATGAATGCAGCATAGGGCCCCTCTTCTCTGGCTTCAGATGTGACACAATTTTGCTGATTCCTTAGTGGAGTTTCTTAGAATTTCAGAACTGAAACCTTGTTAGTGGAAACAGTTACTGACATTTCTATGGCTACTGAAAGTATACTGGGTACCTGATCTCATTTGGGCTGTGACAGCAACCCTATAAAGTATGCATGATTGGTATTATTGCAACTGGAAGTTGGTAGGGATCTATAGCCCACACAGCCGTTAGAGGATGGTGCCTATTTTACAAATGAGGAGATTAAGGATTAGGGAGGTTAAGTGAGTTGCCCAGGTTCACCAAACTAGTGTTAGACTCTATTTTGATCCAAATTTTCCTCATTCTAGCCTTCTAACCGATTTACCTCCTGAGTGTGGGAAGGTGGGAAAAGGTGTCAGATTGAATGGGCAGAGAGGTCAGAAGAAAACTAGATTTGCTTCTTTTCCCAAGAGTACTGACCTTCCCCTAGAAGGGATGGGGCTATGAGAAATCCCTACACCCACTCTTGGTGTTAGCAGCAATCTTTCTGCTTATACACACAGCCGTGATTTATAGGAGCAGTCCGGCAAGCATCTGAGTCTAATTACCTGGATATATGAAAGTTCAAAAGAGCTTGTCTCAGTTAGCCATTCAGGGATGCTCTTTACCAAAAGCAGATGGAAAAAATAAAACACTCTAGTTTATGGCTATTTTTTTCTATTCGAAAAGGGGAGGGGGAAGGAGGGAGAACAAAAAGAGTTGCCAAATTGATCCTTGTCAAGCGCTAATTAAATATTATTCATGATTGATTCGGCTGTTGATGTGTTCTGTGTTTTAGCAGTCATAAATATTTTTAAAGAATGGAATAACCTATTTTTGTGTAACCATAATCCATCATGCATACCGGAGTGAGCACAAGGCCCTGCTGAGCTGGCCAGCCAGTTCTTTTTCTATGTAACTAGGGAGGAAAATATCCCATAAAGCACCCTTTTCAATAGTCTCTTAAGGCCAAGACAGGAAAGGGACACATTTACATATTTTTCCAGGTCAATGTTTATTTCAGTTCCTTGTGTGTTCAGATGGGAAAGTATGGATAAGATAATTCATTTAAACTAAGTTGAAGTAAATAACTTTAGGACCTTACAGCATTTAAAGGCAGGACTAGCTAGGGCTCAAAGCTTTGATGGGAGCAATAGATTTTATATATCTATATGAATTCTGAAAAACCCATGCTATATGAATTTATATTGCAATAAGTCATTATATGATAAACAGTAACACCCTCAGATTGTGATTTTTTCAAACCCTGCCTGAAAAATACACATACCTTATTTCAACTCTTACCATAATGGATGAGACAGATGGACAAAACAACAGTGACCTTACTCATATAATGCTTTATTTCTTGTAAGGAATGAATTGAAAATATGCTAAATATTTGCAGAGCAGGAAAGTTGGAACCACAGCTATGATGCTGTAACAAAGGATTTGTCTCACAAAATTTAGGGGACATTGACAGTCCTTCTGGTCTTTTGGGTATGTAGAAATGGCTGAGATTAGCTCCTAGTTAGCAAGAATTAATTAAAATAAAAGGCTACATTCCCATTTTACAGATGAGGAAACCCATTGCAAAGTAAAGGAGAATGTCATTGGAAGCCCATTAAGTCGCAGCCACCAATGTTTTCCTAGGTGAAAGGGTAATTATTTTTGCTGTTTGTTCCTAGTTAATTAATAGTCAGCACAGAACATTAGGGTAAAGGATTATTTCAAACATAGTGGGCAGATCAAACCTGAGGAAGGTCCCACAATCCAGTGAGAGAATTTAAATGACTTACTCATGGTCACATCAACCATAAGAATCAGAAGTGGCATAACTATTCTAACTCCAAGTCACATTCCAGGTTGTCAAATGGCTTTCTTCCCTCTGGGGTTTATTCCAGGTGGGCTTTTCTCTTACCCAGCTCTGCCCAGTTTACTGCCTAGCAGGTAATAACTTTTTCATAGTTGAGGTTGACAGTTCTCTACCCATGCTTCCTTCCTAGTTCAGCTGAATTTGTCTTTAAAAGTTGATTTGAGTCAATATTTCATTCCACTTACTTTCTGTCAAAGAAATTATAGCCCAGGGAAATTAAATGATTGATCCAAGGTCACACAACTAGTTAAAGAACCAGAGGATTGAATTGAAAATACCAGATCTGATGCTATTTTTGTTTTTCATTTTTTGCTATTGCTATGCTATCTCTCCCCAAAGCCCTGAGGTTCTGTCTCCTTCTTAATTATATAATCCTCTGGTTTTCAGAGTTTAAACATTTTTTAGAAGCATTGAGGGATCATAGACGTAGAACTCAATGTAGCTTTTGAGATTGTCTTGCTTCAGTGGAAAGGATATTATCTATAATTAGAAACCTTGGGTTCTCTGATGCTTCTGGCCCATGTTATCACTGTGACCTTGGGCAAGTAATTTTCCTTCCTGGATTTGCAGTTTTCTCAAATGAGGAGATTGGACAAAATGGTTTCCCCCTTAAAATCGATATCCTTTAAAGTATGGCTGGCAAGATGGAAGCTGGGATGGAACCAGATAAGCTCATTGTAGAAATCTCTCTGCAGGGGCAGCTAGGTGGTTAGTGGATAAAGCACTGGCCCTGGAGTCAGGAGTACCTGGGTTCAAATCCGGCCTCAGACACTTAATAATTACCTAGCTGTGTGGCCTTGGGCAAGCCACTTAACCTCATTTGCCTTACAAAAATGTAAAAAAAATAAAAATAAAAAAAAGGAATCTCTCTGCAAAAAACCTGTTGGTTTCTTAAAAGAGAGTAAGCTGGATGGATGGCTGCAGTCCCAGTACAAGGTCAGCTGAGTTTCTTTGCCTTCTGGTCATTAGATTCTGCTTCCAAGGAATGTAAGTGAAGGCAAATTTCAGGGGGAGCCCCATTTGGGGATCAGATTGATGATTTAAAGCAACAAACCTTAGCATCACCTTAGTCCATCACCATGGGGCCTGCCTTCAGCTCTGCCCTGCCCCATCACCCAGGGAAATATAGAAGACAACCAGCACATGGACCAGGGTTCAGTATTGATGAAGCATTCTGACTCAGGACCTTGCTGACATCTGATCTCTTTTGCCCCACCTCTGATGGCTTTGGAAATCTGGGATTCATTTGGTCCAAGTTATTTTCAAGCCCCCCCCCCCCCCACTCTGATTTCTGTAGACAAATTAAGTATCAAAGTTTGGAGAGTTCCCTGCTATGTTTTGGGGGGGGGGCAGGGAGAGATGTTCCCCTCCCCAAGAGATCCTGGAAAGATGCAGGCAGGCATCACCTTAAGCAGAATTTGTTGTTAAATTTGTGAATTAAGCAGCTAATCTAAGCCCTGTGTAATTTGCGTGACAAGTGACAGCTTGTGTGAAAATAACCTGCCCAGATCCTGTTACCCATTTGCATCAATTTTGCAGGGTAAAGGAGAATGTCATTGGAAGCCCATTAAGTCGCAGCCACCAGTGTTTTCCTAGGTGAAAGGGTAATTATTTTTGCTGTTTGTTCCTAATTTATTAATAGTCAGCACAGAACATTAGGGTAAAGGATTATTTCAAACAAAGTGACAGATCAAATGTGAGGAAGGTACCACAATCCAGTGAAGGATAAGAAAAGCTATTAGTGCAAAGATAAGCTTTTGTTTGGAATCTGGAGGGCCATCTGACTGGCAGCTCAGATGAAATGGGTATGCTGCCTAGGAGGAAATAAAAACATAAAAAGAATGCCCAGGTAGCCAGCCTTTCCACTGAACCAGGCTTATCTGGAGCCGATGCTTGCTGTAGCCCTTCCTTAAGTGAGGTAGTAGCTTTTTGAGAAGGTAGATATTTCTTTTCTTTTTTAAAGCTTGCTGTTCCAAGACTTTGTCTTTGTTGGGAATTTTTAACATCATGTAATTTGAGAGAAGCCCTGGCATAGAGAATAGAATCATGAAGTTCTGGGTTCAAATTCTGCCTCTGATATATACCGACTATATGAAATTCCAAGATTCTCAGGCAACTCCTTCAAACCAAGTAACAGAATCCATATTCTGGTGATGTGCTCAAATGTGGGAGTGGTCTCTCTCTCTGTCTCTCTCTCTCTCTCTCTCTCTCTCTCTCTCTCTCTCTCTCTCTCTCTCTCTGTCTCTGTCTGTCTCTCCAATGCATTGCTTTACTTTCTCTGGCTCTGGCTCTCTTTCTCTTTGACTTTCTCTCCACTATGCTATTCCCACATTCATATCTAAAATCATCTCTCTTTCTCTGCCTTCTTTTCTTTCCCATTCTTTTTTCTTTGTCTCTGTATGTTTTTTTCGTTCTGTGTCCTTGTCTCTGCCTTTCTGTCACTCTTCCTTTATATGTTCATCTCTCTCTCTCCCCCAACTTCCTTCTCTTTCTTTCTCTCCGTCTTGTCAGTTTCTCTCTCTCTCTCTCTCTCTCTCTCTCTCTCTCTCTCTCTCTCTCTCTCTCTCCCCTGTCCACCTCACATACACAAACACACACATTTCCATCTCAGTTTCTCTCTCCATCTCTTTATCTTTGTGTATGTTTTTCTCCTCTCTTTCCTCTATCTCTGTCTTTGTCACTACCTTATTTGTATACCCCCCCACACACTTTCTCTCTCTGGTTCTGCCTCTCTTTCTCTCTGACTCTCTCCTTTGTCTCTAGCTCCCTGTCAGGGCAGCTAGGTGCTATAGTGGTTAGAGCACCAGCCTTCAGGAGGACAGGGAGCTCAAATCCAGGCTCAGTCATTTGAATCTTACTAGCTGTGTGACCTTGGGCAAGTCACTTAACCCTGATTACCTCACATACAGGGCTATCTCCAGTCATCCTGATTCATCTCCAGCCACAGAACCCAGATGGCTCTGGAGGAGAAAGTGAGGCTGGGGACTTTGCACAGCATCCCCTCACTCAAATCCAATTCATGAACTTGTCATGGCACCACCTCTCTGATGTCACGGTCTTCTTCAACAGTGAAGGACAAATATTATCTGTCAGTCCCCCATCTATATATAACTATGCAATTGTCTCTCTCTCTCTCTCTCTCTCTCTCTCTCTCTCTCTCTCTCTCTCTCTCTCTCTCTTCCTCTCTTTCTCTTTGTCTCTGTCTGCCTCCTTGTTTCTGCCTCTCTTTTACTCT
This sequence comes from Macrotis lagotis, assembly GCF_037893015.1. Classification (NCBI taxonomy): domain Eukaryota; kingdom Metazoa; phylum Chordata; class Mammalia; order Peramelemorphia; family Peramelidae; genus Macrotis; species Macrotis lagotis. Next base: position 256,853,106 of record NC_133660.1, on the reverse strand, counting down.
CCCACATATCTATATGTCCAAACCTCTTTCCTTTCTTCCCTCTTTCCCTCCCTTCCTTTCTTTCTCTCTGTGTTGTGTGTCTGTCTGTTTGCCTCTTTCTCTCTGTCATTCCCTATCTATATGTCCATGTCTCTCTCCCATCTTACCCTCTTTTTCGCTATCTTATCTCTCTCTCCTCTCTCTCTCTCTCTCTCTCTCTCTCTCTCTCTCTCTCTCTCTCTCTCTCTCTCTCCTCCCCCTTCTTTACCCTTTTTGCCTTCTCTAGCTCCATCTTGTCCTTCTCTCTCTTTTGTTACAAAGGTTGTTAGCTATTTTTGTAAATAAAAGTTATATGAAAATAAAATCATCAATAGAAACAATCACAGAGCTTTTGGAGTATAGATTGTAAAGCTTTTTTGAAGAAAAATCTTCACAAATGTTTGGAGTGTCTCCTCTTTCAGGCTAAACTCCTTAGTCTGGGAAGCAGGTGCAGATGGAAAAGGAGTTACATGGGCAAGATGACTGAAGTTAGGGAAATGTGGGAAAGAGAATTGAGACTGGGTTGAATTTGTGAGGCAGCATGATGCCACAGAAGGAATACTGAACATGGTCTCATGGGACCTGAGTTCAAATTTTGACTCTGTTTCTTACTACCTTTGTGACCTTGAGCAAAAACTTCACTTCCCAGCAACTCAGTTTTGTCTTCTGTGTATTGAGGAAATTGGCTTCTGAGGTCCCTCCAACTCTTGATTTATTAACTTCTTATTGCTTTGTTTAGATGACAAAGTTCACCTGAATAATTTTGTCCACATGGCTGAGTAACTAGAAGCATAAATTGATGTATTCTTTTCTGTATTAATATTGGATGGAAACATGTCATTTAAAAATCCTATTATAATACGGGCATTTTTTTGTTATAATGTGAGCTGTCTTTTCCAGTCCTGCCCTCAGATGCTTGGGTAAAATCTCATATGAAGTGTGTTACAGAGATTGCTTGCTGTCTTGTGGAGAGATGATGTGGAAGGGAGAGATGGAGAAAATTTTACAAAAATGAATGTTGAAAATTATCTCTACTTGTAATTAGAAAAAAACCAACAGTGGATTAAAATAGGATATGAATCATCCACAGGAAACCTTTATATTTTCTTGGAAGTCAATTTGCCCTGCTCTTCCTTGATGAGAATTCAGGCATATGCCAAAACCCCACAGAATAATAGTTAAAGAACTCTACAGAACCTTTAAAATCATCTAGGTCACCTTAATTTTAATGATAGGGAAAATGAGGCACAAGGAGATTTAAGGGACTTGCCCATTGTTATAATAAGTAGCAAAGTCAAGATTTGAACTCAGTTCCTCTGGTTGTAGAGTCAGAATTCTTTCCCCTACTTCTTCTGCATTGATATTTCTTTGAAAAAAAATTCTGGATGCATTTTTTAATGTTTGATTAAAACCTCATTTCAAAGAAAACTTGGCCTGAGAGACAGAAACTGAGAGTCACTTTGCAAGCAAGCTCCTCTTTCCTCCCATGAAGTATATGGTTATCTGATCATGGAATCCATGAAGAAAAGTCACCAGTATGTTAAGAGAGTAACATGAACTTGGGGGAAATCTGGAAACAATGTCAGAACCAGATAGAAAAAGGTAGATATTGACTTTCTGGGAAGATCTCATACACATCAGAGAAAAGAATATTAACCCCAAGAAAATAAGCTATGAGGTTGGGGTAATGGTTAGAGAACCAACTTTGTGATCAAACAATCTAGTTTTCCAATCTGGTTTTCCATCTTACTTCCCTGTGTGACCCTAGAAAAGTCATTTGTCTTTTTTTGTGCCTCTGTTGCTTCATCTGTAATATGATGAATTCACAACTCTGAGATCCTTTCCAGTCTAAATCTGTGATCACATGTGCAGTAGACATTTGTAGATTTTTTTAAAGAAACAACACCAGACTTCTTGAATCCAATAATCCATTACCATGACTAATCTTTATGCTTTATATCAGATCTCTTATATTTTGGGAATGTAAAAAATGTACAGGGCTTATCTAAAGAGCTTGTTTCCACAGGTTTGTTTATGCTATTTGGTTAGTCAGTGTAAAATAAAACAACCCACCTAGATGATGGACAGAAAGAATGGTCTTTAAGTGGGTTGTTTTCCATATAAGAATCTGAGTCATATCTATTATTCACTTTCTGTGGGCAGACTGCTGTTGTTTTAATGAATTCAGACAAGATCAGTAATCTGGGATTTGAAATCTTAGAACCATTGCTGATCATCTGGGTGCCAGAGATTGAGTTCACAGAATTCCAGAGTTGGAGGGAGATGAGAGATTACATAGCACAACTTCCTCATTTTTATAAAGAGATGAGATCATTTATCCAAGGTCACACTGTGAATTCTTGAGACAATTAACTCCAGGACCCTATCTTCTGATTTCTAGTCATGAGTTCAAAGGGACCTGAGAATGCATATTGACCTTCTCCTTTTTACAGATGAGGAAACTGAAGTTAGTAGAGGTAAGTGACTTGCCCAAGGTGAATCAAAAATTAAATAGCAGAGTTAAGATTCATACTGACTCCAAATTCAGGACTCTCTCTTTGGTGTTTGCTTGTTTGTTTTTTACTTAAGAATTTGACCATTGAGAACGTTCTGATAGATTTTGCTAACTCCTCTTCTGTGCCTTGAGATCCTAAGGAATGAAGATGATATTCATTTCATTTGAGCCAGTAGAAAAGTCACAGAATAATCAGAAATGGAAATGTACCTCAGATACCATCTAATTCAACCCCTACCTGAACAGGACTGTCCCTGGAAAAATTCTTAAAAAGTTGTCATCTGGTTTTGTCTTAAAGATCTCTCATGAGAAGAACTCACTATCTCCTGAGAGAGCCTATTCTGTCTTTGCCTAGCTCTGGTGGTTAAGAGATCTTTCATCTCATCAAGTCTAAATCTTCCTGACTATAACTATAATTGATCTTAGAGATCTACTCTCTAGAGTCATATAGATTAAGTGGGGTCTTCTTCCCCATGAAGCTCCTTTAAAGCCTTGAAGATGACTATCATGCCCTCAGTCTTCTCATCTGCAGGCTAAATAACCCTAGTTCCTCCAACCATTCCTTGGCATGGTCTCCAGGTCCCTCACTCCATTAATTGCCCTCCTGTGAACACTCTCAAGTACATTAATGTTCTCATTAAAATGGCTTTCTCTGACAACATGATGCTCTAGCTGTGGTCTCTGCAGACAAAGATTATTGTCCAGTCATTTTTCCATCATGTCTGATTCTTTGTGACCCAATTTGGGGTTTTCTTGGCCAGGATCCTGGAATGATTTACCATTTCTTTTTCCAGTTTTTTTTTTATAGATAAGGCAACTGAGGTAAATAGAGTTCAGTGACTTGCCCAGAGTCACACAACTCTTGAGTGTATGGGGCTGAATTTGAACTCAATGAGTTTTCTGACTACAGAACTGGAATTCTAACTACTGTACCATCCTGTCTTTGAGGCAGATTATAATCACATTGGTTATGTATCACCTGCTATGCACTTATATGGAACTTGCAGTTCACCTTGTCTTTACAACCTAGCAGTATTCCCCAATCCCATGCTCATAAAGTTGGTATTTGAACCCAAATTTAAATGTTTACATCGGTGAATTCAGAGATCCTTTGCAGCTTTTGTCAGGGTTAACAAGTGACATGATATTGTGATCACAATGAACTTACCTTGTAGTAGCATGCCCAAAATGGTGTCCTTGGAAAAATCATTTATGTAATCAGTATTAAAGGCTTGCTAACCCACCGGGCTATGGTTATGTTTTAAGGCTGCTCCTCTCAATAAGGCTGTGTTTTTGGAAAATATTCTTGAAATATAAATCCTTTGCCTGAGTCTGTCCGAGCTGAGCACAGATAACATCTACTAAGCAGGCTCTGATCTTGTGATCTGTTGCATCAAGCCCTAAATTCCAGTCTGAGTCATGACCTGTATTCTATTCCTCAGTGTACAGGAAAAAATGTTGCTTGTGCTGTAATGAAAGAGATGAGGACTTGAGGATAAGCAACACTCCTTTGCATGAGGGAGAAGAATGATATGGATCAAACTTGGAACTGGGAGTCAAGAGCCCTAGTCCCAGCACCACCAGTAACCATCTGGGTCACCTTGAGCAAATTACTTAATCTTAGTCCCTTATGCCTCAGTTTCTTTATTTGTAAATTGAAGGGCTGCTAGAGATGCCTTCCCCTTTCTAATTATCTTCCATTTACTCTGTGTATATTTTGTATATATTCAGTTAATTATATGTTGGCTTTTCCATGAGAATTGAACTCCTCACGGGCAGGGACTGTTTTTGACTTTCTTTGTGTTATTGGAGCTTGGTAGAATTTCTTCTAAGAGACTGACCATGTAGACCTTTTCCAGATCTCTCCATAATCTAGGATCCATTTTTAAAAATTTTGACTCTCCATTACTTGGAATATAGGAAATAGTTATGAATCAATTAAAGTTAAATCAACTGCTGATTGTTTCTCCCATTAGACCGTGAGCTATTTGAGAGTGGAAATTTTTTTTTGCCTTTCTTTGTAATCCTGGCCTTTAGCACAATGCCTGCCTGGCACTTACAGGTACTTAAGAAATGTGAGTTGACTGAAGGATTCACCATGTCATAGTAGAGATTTCTTTTTAGGTATTCAATGAACTTATTGACTGATGAGATTCCTTCTAACCCCGAAGTTCTGGGATTTTGTACTTTGAATAGGGAAGAATATATTGGAATTTAAGGTCCTAGTTATGTTCACTTATTGAGGAGGAAATAAGAAAACTTTATCTTATTTTCCATGTTCTACTCATAACCTAGAAACAAGATATGTATATATATATAAATATATATTACATGTATATTATATATACAGATATAGAGAGATATACATATATATATATAAAATGTATAATATGTATTCACATATTATATATATGTTTTAATTTTAATTAAAGGATAAAATAAGTGTGTCATAGTTTTGCTTTGATATTGGGAGGTATTTAAGGGAAAGATGGTCCAGATGTGTATGAGTCTGTGTTTTGTGATTTACCAAGGACAGACAGGTCATTGGGGAGAGGCGAAGTCTCTTCTTTCTATCTTTGTTTTCTTATAATAATAACAACTTCCATTTTTATAAACCTTAAGACTTCCAAAAGCAACTAGGTGGTAGAGTGAATAGAGGGCTGGACTTAGAGTCAGGAAGATTCCCTTTCATGAGTTCAAATCTGGCCTCAGACACTTAGCTGTGTGACCCTGAACAAGGCACAGAACCCTACTGGCCTCAGTTTGCTCAACTGTAAAATGAGCTGGAGAAGGAAATGAAAGAGTTCTCTAATATCTTCACCAAAAAATCCCTATGGTGTCATTAAGGGTCAAATGTGAATGAAAAATAACAAAGGCTTCCAAAGGTCTTCACATACACTAATGGTAGCTGTCATTTCTGAAGTCTTAAGCAAAACATGTCCTTTACAATGATAATAGAGACAGTAATGTAGAGAAATGAATATTCAATAAATAATAAACACTTATTAGTGGTTTTTATTAATTCATGAACTAAATCAACAAATTATTTATTAATTAAAATATTCATTAATATACTAAGTTCTGAGCAAACATACACATATACATATAAAAAGGAAAAGGTTTTCCTTGCCTTCAAGTAACTTCTAATCTCTAATGATGGTACATAAAGGAAACCTGAAATAGAAAGAGAGGGTAGCTGTGTAGGAACATAGTGTAAAAGCAAAGATATCCAAAATTGATGCTTCCAGAGAAACCAATGAAATGCAATATAAATGTGGTCAGATAGGGAGGGAGATGTCTGTGGTTAGGGTGGACAGAACACTGGACCTGGAGACAGGAAGTTCTGAGTTTAAATGTGGTCCCAGAAATTTCCTAGCTGTGTGACTCTGGACTAGTGGTTTAATTTTTGTCTTCCTTAGTTTTCTCATAAGCAAAGTGGATATATAATAATATAACTTATTTCCCAGGGTTACTGTAAGACTCGATTGAGATAATATTTGTAAACTACTTTGCAAACCTTATTATTATTCAATATAAGCTATACTAATATTATTAGCTATAACATAATAGCCATCATTATTATTAACTATAATAATAGTAGAAAGGCAACAAGGCATAGTTGAGGGAGAAAGTCTTGGTTTAGGAAGACTTGGGTTTCAGTTCTGCCCACCTTGCAGCTCCATTGGCTGGGTAATCCTGGACAAATCACTTCACTTCTCAGTGCCTTCTGACAATTCTCTAAGAATATAAGGTGCAGAACTGGTGCTGATTTACAGCAAGGAGGGAAGTTTCCATACCAGGAATTCTGTCTAACTATGGAAGCACAAATATAGAGTCCTTCACTCTTCCCACAATAGCAGACATTTATCTAGAGTCCTAAGGTTTGCCAGGCACTTGACATTATTTTATGTGACTCCCAACAATTCTGAGAGATAGGGGTGATTATCATCCCAAATGAGGGGACTGAGACTCAGGGAGGTGGAACAACTTGCTTGGAACCATCTAACTAGTAAGCACCACAGGTTTGTTTTGAACCCAGGTCTTCCTGACTCCAAATTCAGTACTCTAACCTATATTATATTATATTCCTATGAACATAATTGAATTGAATATTAATTCCTAAATAAAATATTCCTATGAATACTAGAATTTTTTAAACATATAGTGGAGTGATAATTACCTTTAGAAAAGATGATGGCTCCAGATGGTGCTTAAGATGACTTTGGAGATACTGCTACCAGTATCATCTCAGAAAAATTTCAAACAGGATGAAATATTTCTTTGGTCTACTCGCTTTATTTTTGGATGACTTCTGGTCCTGCTCTCCCATTATGTAGAAAACCTTTCTTGATTTCCTCCTCCTCCTCCTCCACCACCAGCACCACCACAATCCTTACCATCTTCCTAGATGAACTTCCTTCTAAGGTCTTCCATTTTATCCTGGGCCATCTCTAATCATTAGCATCTGTTCCAACCACTGTTTGGAGACAGAAAGACTGATGACTCTGAACATCTCTGCCTCACTTAAATCCAATTCACTTGTGAACCAAGACATCACCCTCCTGATTTCATTGGTCTTCTTGGAGAATGAAGGCTAAACTATAATAACAGCAACCAAACAATTATGCTGTGTACGCCTTGTATATGATGGGATTTGGATCGGATCAGTTAAGACATCACCTGTGATGTCATTGATCTCTTGAAAATGAAGAATGAACAACAGTAATAACCACGAGAGCATTTTGTATGTACATAGCTATTTGCACGTTGTCTTCCTCATCAGAAAGTGAGTTCCCTGAAGGTAGGAATCATATTTTTGACTTTCTGCTCATGGCACAGTGTTGAATGTACTGGCTGTTGTTGACTGGCTGACTGATTCTTCCATAGCCAGTATTTTCATGGTGTTCTTTGATAACCCCATCCCTACTGAATTGTGCCCTCTCTGCTCTGGCCTTCTAAGGCTCTGTGCTCTCTCCTCCCTGACCACTGGGAGAATGAAGAGTTAGATGAGGTAACTTCTCTTCTCCATGGCTCTCTCTAGCTGGCTCCCTGTTAATTGCCCTCTCACTGGGTGAGGGACAAGAAGAAATCACAGAATCTTGGAGGAGGGAGTGGAAAGAACATCCAGACCATCATGAACTTCAAAGGGAATACCCTCTTCACTATAAAGGACAAGTGACCATGTACCATTGCTTGAAGACTTCCCAGAAACTAAGGAGCCAAGAATTAGGTGAGCAAGTGTCCTCTCCCAAGGCAAACCGAAGGGGGAGTAGGGAGCCAGGGCAGAGCTTAGCACAGGTCAAAGTACTTGTTACCATTAATTACCACAATATTCCAGGGAATTTTTTTGCTCCTGGAGACTTGCATCTGGAGACTTCCTCCATTGGTTGAGTTGATCATAGCTTGTCTTGTTTCCATTTATATTCTGCATGAACTGGGGGAAGTCATTTCTGTCTTGGCCTCAGTTTCATTATCTATAAAATGAGAGGGTTGGAATTGATGGTGTCGAAGTTTCCTTTTTTTTTTCCTAAATCCTTGAATCTATCATAATTTTATACAAATAAGAGGACCATAATTTTAGAGCTAGAAGGGACTCATTTGATATTTGTCCTTCATTTTTGAAGAAGACCATGACTTCAGGGCGGTGATGCCATGAGAAGCATGTGAATTGGATTTAAGTGAGGGGGTGCTATACCAAGTGATCAGTCTCACTTTCTCTTCCAGTGCCATCTGGGTTCATATCTGGTCAGATATTAATCAGGATGATGGATGTGAGGCAATCAGGATTAAGTGACTTGTCCAAGGTCATAAACATCTTGGTGCCCTTTGGAGAAAAGAATCTTGCTCCAGGTGAGAATCAAACTCATAACCTTGGCATTGCTCATACATATTGCTTTATGAGACCATGTGCTAACTGATTGTGCCACTGGAGTTTTGAAACATAAAGGAATCAACAGATCATCTGGTGAAAGGGTTCTTAACCTTGTTTTTGTTATGGTTCCATGGGACAGTCTGGTGAAGCCCATGGACCTCATCTCAGATCAATATTTTTTTTAGGTTTTTGCAAGGCAAATGGGATTAAGTGGCTTGCCCAAGGCCACACAGCTAGGCAATTATTAAGTGTCTGAGACTGGATTTGAACCCAGGTACTCCTGACTCCAGGGCCGGTGCTTTATCCCCTGCACCACCTAGCTGCCCCCCAGATTGATATTTTTAAAGGGATAAAATAAAATACATAGGATTTTGAAGGAAACATTATATTGAAATAGCAAAATATTAAAATGTCAAATTTATGGACCTCTAATCCATTCCAATATCCTCATATTTACAGTGAGGAAACTGAAGACAAGAGAGGTTAAATAACTTGCCCGAGATAACAAATAAGAGAATTTGGATTTGAATCCATGTCCTCTGATTCTAAATATAGAACTTTCCCCACTGCACCATGTCATTTTTCTGAGATCATCGGTTTAGAAATGGAAGGACCTTAGATATCTTCCATTTTGCAGATAAGGGAAAGGAATAAATTTCAGGAGGGAAAACGTGTACAAGAAAGTCGCCCTGGGTTTTCTTCTCCTGAGAGCAAAAGATGGTCTTCATCAGAGTTTTACCCAATTGTACTCTGTTCAGCTTCCTGCTTATAAACTCTTGAAAGTTTAAAAACAAATTCATCTGTCACACCAAGGCTGCTGGGACTGATTTACAACTTCCCCACCAACACCTTTTTCCAAGAGGGAGCTACTCTATCAATTTTTTATTAGGCTAGTTATATTTTATTTATGAGTCCTGGTGTTTCATTAAAGATGGTGGCATTCCCTGTTGGGCAGGCCAGAGAGGCTTTTAGCCAGTCTTTCCTATATTGTTAGAACAGCTATTAATATTTTAATACTGTCAGCCTCAAACCTTCCATGGACTTAATTTGCCCTAGAATCTGCATGTCAAAAATTACCTGGCACATGGGCTAATTTCAAGACCAATAGCCCAAATTGCCTAAAGAGGAAAGCAATTAGGCAGACCACAAGGTCTTTCCTATAGGAAACCAAATGATTTCTGCTCATTGGCTACAGTGAATCACCATTTCGATGGATGTTTTTAGCTAAGGCTAAGTCCTCCAACAATTAATTCCCAGATCCCTCTGCATGCCTCTGAGCTAGGGGCATAATGAGTTTTAGAGTCATTTTTCCCTTCTCTGAATTTATTTTATTATATTTCATAATTTTCTGATTTTTATTAAATGAGGCAAGATGCTGGAGAAGAGAAATCCATCTCATCCACTGGAGAGAGGCCACTCTCCATCATTAGTTGCTTAGAATTTAAAGCAGACTTGAGACCTTGATGTAATTTTCAGAATTGCCACTTGGTGGAGCTTTATGATTGAAATTTTAATGCTTTTTCCAATTTTAAATGCTTTGAAATCTGATAATTTTAATTTTTTTGGCCACAGTTATTGCACTATTCTACCTCCCTGTGGCTAAGAGAACACCACAACAAATAGTTATGATTTCACTTGTATTAGGCCATTTATTTAGTCTTTTAAGACATTCTTTGCCAGGAGCCAGATTCTTATGGCTTGAAAAATTATCCCAACTCTCAAATTAAAAAGTTTAGAGACAAAGAAGCAGCAAATCACACTGGAAAAGTCCACTATCTAGGGTTAGAAGACCTGGATTTGAATCCTGACTCGACCACTTGTAACCTTTGACGAGTTACTGAACCTCTCTGGCCTCAATTTCTTGCTCTATAAAATTAAGGAGATTGGACTAAGTGAGTTCTAGAGTTCCTTTTGCTTGTAAATTTATGATTCTATGATCCTGGTACAAAAGTGACAGTGCTATTTGCTGTCCTATGTAGGAGAGTCTATGACATTCATGCCCATAGCCACATGGACTCATAGCAATATACAGAATCCAGTCAATCATTGTTGCATTACTGAACTCTAGCATGAGGAGCTCAGTATCAACAAAAACATCTAGAAATTGTCTTGCAGGTTTTGTGTGTGTGTGTGTGTGTGTGTGTGTGTGTGTGTGTGTGTGTGTGTGTGTGTGTGTGTGTGTGTGTGTGTGTGTGTGTGTGTGTGTGTGTGTGTGTGTGGTGTGTTTGCACGTGCGTGTAAATAGTTTAATTTAAAAGGTCAAGGATAGGGACAAATTCCTAAAATGGAAAGGATGTTTTTTCCCTGGAATTAGATTATTAAATAGACATTTACCTTTTTTTCTGGCTATTAATTCTAATAGCTCTGCCCTCTTTACTCCATATTCTCTCCCCATCTCTTACTCCTTTTATCTTCTATTCCTTTCTTTTCTCCTTTCTACCTCTCTATTTTGTTCTCTCTTCTTTCACCTCCCTCTTCTTTCTTATATTCCTTTTCCTTCTTCTCTTCCTTCCTCCCTCCTCTCATTCTTCCTCTCTTTTTTCTTCTCTTTCTTTCTCTTTTCCTCCTTCCTTTTCCTCTCCCTTTTCCTTTCCCTCCTTTCCTGTTCTCTTTCTTTTCATCTCTCATCTCTCTTTTCCTTCCCTTGACCTTTCTTTTTCACCCATTCTTCCCCCCCTTCTTCCCCTTCCCTCACTCTTCTTTCCCTTCATTATCCTGTCCCTCTCTCTTTCCTTCTCAAGAGCAGGTTTAACCTACATTTGTCAGGATCAATTAAGGATACCCAACATTCTGGAAATGGTTAGAATCCATCTTTTTAAACTGTAAATTTCAACACAGTTTAAATGATGCCTCATCTTGAAGAATATAGTAGGAATTGGGAATGGAAGGGGTTATAGTGGACATCAGGTTCAGCCCTCATATTTTAGAGGAGAGGAAACTGAGTCACTGAAAGATGGGACTTGTCCTTTGATAGCATGAGCTCCTTTCCCCCCATCTTCCCCAACACCAATCTGGAACAAATTTGAAACATTTTCACTGTCTTCAGTAAATATGTCTTTGTAAAAAGTGAATTGATGATAGAATGCCAATCACTGGACCAACCAATAGTACATGGAGATACTGTGACTGGCAATGGATATTGGGAAGAATCTACCAGAACCAGGGCTTAAGCTAATGACACTGGAGAAAACCTGACAGCCCCATGGGGGTACCCCAGATATATGACCAGTCTTACTTTCTGGGGACCTGGTTCATCAGCTTGAGTAGAGCTGGAACAAGGAACCTCAGCATTAGTTCCCTAGGACTAGATATATGAATGGATATAAATAATAAATACAAAGAATAGATATAAGCTTACCTTAGAAGGAGCAACATTAGGAGTGAAGGGAGCAAAGTGTCTCTGGAGCTGAGTTGGGAAGGAAGTCAGAGATTGCAAAAGATGGAAATGAGGGAGCAAATTCCAGGAAAGAGGGAGAATGTGTGCCAAGGTCTAGAGAGATGAAGTGTCCTCTGTGAAGAAGTGAAAGAGGTGAAATGACCAGACTTCTTTCCAAAATGACCTCCCCACCACTTTTTTTGGGCAAACTTGCCCAAAGTCACACAACTAAGTAAATATTAAATGTCTGAGGTCAGATTTGAACTCAGGTCCTCTTGACTCCAAGGCTGGTGCTCTTATCCATTGCGCCATCTCACTGCTGTACTGCTCCCACTTTGGATCAGAGCAAGCATAGATGAATTCAATCAGGAAGCTACCTCAATAGGCCAAGAACAATGAATGCTATATTTTCCCCAAGCATAAAAATAGCTTGCATATCATATATGTTATATACATTCTACAGTTGGTTTGTCCTGATGAGTGAGATTTGGCTGCCTTTGACCCTCCCTTTCTTCCTGTTCCGTGACCTATGAAAGCTTGTTGAGGTTCCTCAGAATGAACATTGTTAGATTCTGAATAATAACATGCCAACACAAAGCACAAGCTTCTCTGGAGAGAGATGGGCAAAATCTGATTGCCTTATCATTATTCTATTCTTTCTCCCTCTGGAGGGGCAACTTTACTTCTTTCCTTTTAAACTTTACTCAGGGATGGTTTTACTGTTGGAGCTGGAATGGGATGGGATAAGTTTGTCCATAGTTGGTTATTTGGGATTTTTATATTATTTTAAAAAATTAGACATGTGATTTTATTAATATGTGAAACTTGCATTGTGTAAACTTCATTTCTTTCTTTCTATCTATCTATCTATCTATCTATCTATCTATCTATCTATCTATCTATCACCACTGTACTCTGGCATCTGATTTCGAACCTACAGTTTTATGGAATTGACTAAAAATATTCAGAGTTAAAGTAACTTGTCTAAGGTCTCACAGCTAATGTATGTCACAGGCAGAATTTGAAACCCATCTTTATATGTACATATATATATATATATATATATATATATATATATATATATATATTTAAACAGTATTTTCTTTGTAGTAGAACAGATAGTAAGAAATAGAAGTCTTGTTTTATATATAAACAAAGTAAGAGCTTAGAGCTAGAGGTGGAAGAAATCTTAGACGTCATCTGGAAATGGAATTCTAAAGTAATTAAGTGACTTGCCCAGGCAGCAAGACTCAGATGTGAGATTTGAACTCAGGTCTTCTAACTTTGGGCATTCAGGTGGCAGAGTATTTATAGTACCAGACCTAGAGCCAAGAAGACCTAAGTTCAAATTTGGTTTTAGACATTTACTAGCTATGAGACCCTTGGCAAGCCACTTTACCCTATTTCCCTGAATTTCCTCATCTATAAAATGATCTGCAGAAGGAAATGACAAATGAATAACAAAAAAGTGTCTCAGCTTTTAACTTCAATGCTTTGCCCACTGTTCTATGCTGTTTTCCACATACAGGTCTCAGTAAGTACCTATTTTGAGATTTTTTTTTAGTTTTTTGCAAGGCAAATGGGGATAAGTGGCTTGCCCAAGGCCACACAGCTGGGTAATTATTAAGTGCCTGAGCCTGGATTTGAACTCAAGTGTTCCTGACTCCAGGGCTGATGCTCTATCCACTGCACCACCTAGCTGGCCCCTATTTTGAGGATTTAAGGACAATATCATGTCTCTGCTGTAGTTGTCAATAACAATTTTTGAAAATTGACAAGTTAAGTACATTTTCTTTCTGTTTGGTTTCCTTTTGGCCTTATCACTCCTGGGAAGTAGGTAAAGTAGGTGATACATTGGTCCTCATATGAATGATCAGATGATTACAACTACTTTGTAAAAAAGTATTAATTTAGATGCAGGCTTAAACTATGATGATTCCAGATCCTCTCAAACATACACATATAAACACATTTGATATGTATAAATATTTCAAGCATTTACATATATGAGGGAGGGGTATTTGTGTGTATGTGTGTATGTATATGGTAGCTTAAAACTATGGAATCATGATAGTCACAAATAAGTCAGGAATTTGGAACAAAGAATTGAGGTGGCAAGCAAAATCTTGAGATGTTTTTGCCTTAGAGTTCTTGTCTTTTAATTTTCTCTCTTCCTTTTATTTCCTTTTTTAAATTTTGTGCAAGGCAATGGGGTTAGGTGACTTGTCCAAAGTCACATAGCTACGTATTGTGCCTAAGGTCAGATTGAACTCAGGTCCTCCTGACTTCAGGTGCTCTTTGCACCATACCAATTAGTTTCCCCTCTCCCTTTCATTTCTAATGGAACCTCTGATCTCAAGACTGTGGGAAAACCAAGACTCTTGGGACTCATATAACTCTTGTGGGGAATTATTGTTAGGAGCACAAGATCCTCATAAGAGAATTAGGTTGGAGTTACAGGGATTTCTAACCCTTAGACTTGGGGATAGAAATTGCTCATAAGAAGCAGGAAAGAAAGGATCAAAGACAGATAAAATACTTGTGGGTTTTCTTAAAAGACCAACTATTTTATGTTCTACAAAGAGTTTGACCCATGAGATAGCAACAAAAAGGGAAGGAAAAATTTACCAAAAATAAATGAGTGCTCTTATATGCATGTTCTCTATGTATCCATTCTTTTCATTAATGGAGAGAGAATATAACCCAGGTTTATGGGGGAAATGTCCTCTTGTTAATTATTTTTTTTTCTGTTTTTATTAAATACCTTTACTTTGAAATAATTTTGTCCCCTGACAGATTAGTAAAAGAAAGCACATTGGTGAGGGTTCATAACATGATTTTGAGAGAGACTATGGATCATCATAGTTCCTTGGTTCTCTGGGATCTCTTGACATATTAGAATGGGGATGCCTTAGTTGCTATATACATATTGATAGACCAATTTCAAGAGCATTCCATGGGTTGAGCACTTAGTTTCTGGTTTATATAAATTATGGACTTATTATGTTGTAGATGGTTGGCTTACTCTTTTTGTGTCCTGTAGATTTCTCTGAGAGGGCTGATGCATAATGCAGTTAGATGATTTTTTTAAGTAGAGTGTTTGGAGAACCATATCAATAGAAAATCCTTGTTTTGTTTGAACATCATACAGAACACTTTCTATGAAACTAGTGAGTACTTTTAACAAACATATATCTTCCCTTTAAACAACTCACATGCCAATACTCAGGGAATTGTTGAACAAAGTAATTTCTATAGTTGTGTCTGTCATACTCATGTGTGATTTTGATTTACATGTGAGAGATGCTTTGTCTAAGGAGAAATCTCAAGGCTGCATTTAGCATAAATCAGTCAAAAGCTTTCTTGAAAATGGTAAATAACACATGGATTAGGATTTTATATTTGCTATACTTCTGTCAGGTGTATAACCATAAAGATATAGATTGTTATAGAAAATCAAATACAAAAAGCCTGAATGCTTCCTTCTCATCTTGACCTCCACGTGTATAAACCATTCTTTTAAAATTATACATATTTTATTTGTTTTCCAATTATATACAATAGTAGTTCCTACCTATCACTTTTGCAATGTTTTGAATTTCACAACTTTTTACAAAATTGAATGTGTTGAGAGAAAAATCATATCCTTGAGGAAAAATAAAATATAAGAGATAGCAAAATTACATAGTACAAAATACAACTTTTTTAAAAAAAAAAAACTGAAGGTAATTGTCTTTGGTCTTTGTTTAAACCCTACAGTTCTTTCTTTGGACGCAGATAGTATTCTCCATAGCAAATACCCTAAAATTGTCCCTAATTATTGCACTGATGAAATGAGCAAGTTCATTAAGGTTGATTATCCACCCCCAAGATAAACTATCCTTTTAAAAAATGTTTCATTTCTTCTCCAATTCAATTCCTAAATTTTTAGAAATTTTAAAAGTTGTACATTTCAGATTCTAGCTCTCCCTCTTTCCACAACACTGTTCCTGAGAATGTAGGCAATCATGTAAAACATTTCCATAGTAATCATTTATTGGAAGAAAATTCAAACAAAAAGAAAATGAGAATAGTATGTTTCAGTCTTTATTCAAATTCCACATGATCTTTCTCTGGAGGAGAATTGCATTTTTCTTCATGAGTCCTTTCATATTGTCTTGGATCATTGTATTTCTGATAATAACTAAGTCATTCACAGTTGTTCTTCATATAATATTGCTGTTGTTGTGTATAATGTTCTCATGGTTCTGCTCACTTCTCTTTGTATCAGTTCATGTTTTTCCAGGTTTTTCTGAAACCATTTCTTAAAGCACAATAATATTCCATTTTAAATATACACCACAATTTATTCAGTCATTTCCCAACTAATGGGCATTCATCAATTTCCAATTCTTAGCTACCACAAAAAGTTAATATAAATGTTCTTTTCTCTTTTCATTTCTTTGAAATACAGACCTAGTAGTGGTATTACTGGGTCAAAGAGTATGCACAGTTTTATTGCCCCTTGGGAAATAAATTGCTCTCCAGAAAGGTTGGATGAGTTCACAACTCTACCAATAGTGCATTAGGGTCCCAGTTTTCCCCACATTCCCTTCAATATTTATCATTTTCCTTTTGTCATATTAGTCAATCTGATAAGTTTTTAAAAAAAGATATTTTCTGACTATATGCAGCAGTGGTTTTCAACAATCATTTTTTGTGAGGTTTTGAGTTTTACGTTTTTCTCATTCCCTCTTTTGTATAGATCATTCTTAAGATTTTATAGATCGGAGAAGGAATGCATATGGGTTGGTAGACACCAGTCAGTTTTCTCTATTTCTCTCAAATCGGTCTCTCCCTCCCTCCCTCCCTCCCTCCCTCTCTCCCTCTTTCTGTGTCTCTGTATGTATATTTATCCATCTCCCTACCCTCCTCTCTTTCTCGGTCTTTTTGATACTTCAACTCTCTCCATCCTTCTTTCTTTGTCTCTCCCTCTGTCTGTGTCTCTCTTCTTTCCTCTTTCTTTTGTCTCTGTCTCTGTCTCTGCCTCTCTCTTCCTCCTCTTCCTCTCTTTACCTCTGTCTTAAACTCAGTCTGTGACTTCTATTTTTTTAAAAGTCCTACTCCTAAGATTTCAAAAGTGTTGCTCATTGGGCTCCTTTAAATTTATGCCATCTACTTTGGGTAGGTTACGATTTTATTTCTGCCTGCATCTTTTTTCTAGAGGCCATTTACAGATTTTTTTCATAGGATAACAGGTCCTTAAGGCAAGTTACCTTACTTCTTGGCTTCTCATTTATAGAATAAAGGGGTTAAGCTAGATCAATGGATCTAATAAACAAATAATCTAACAAAATAATTTGGTCCAGAAACTGTTGGATGCTTAAGATACAGGTACAAAGAATGATACAAAGGTCTCTCTCGGTGCTGTATCTATGATCTGATGAGCTTCTCATTTCTATTCCACTTCAGTAGCATTTATTAAGTGCCTACTATGTGTTGAGCACTGTGCTAGATACTTAGCCCTCAAAGAGAAGAGTAATACAATCTCTGCCCTCAAGGAGCTTACAGTCTTCTTGTTTTTATGAGAACCTGAGAGTCGTCTTTCTTTTTAGTTTCACTTTTGAAACTTACTGTTTAACTGTGTCTTAATAGGTAAGGTAAATTTTTTTTGATAGATTCAGGAACAGGGAGACCTAGCTGTCAGTCTAAAGGATGGATAAACTCTGTGGATGAATTAACTCAAACGTTGCACCATCATTTCCTTTGCTTTCACAGGAACTCGGATCTCTCAGAATATTAACTTCTTGAAGGGTAGGTATTTTCTGACCACTTGAGTGATGAAATTAAGATGAAAGGTTTATCCTTAAAGTTTTGGTTCAACAAAGTCACAGGACCATCAGAGATGGTCAGATTAATTGATGAACTTTACTAGTTTTGTTATATTTCTCCTAAGACATAACAGTCCTATAAAAGGATGCTCTATCTTGGGAAAGCAATTTTGTCCTTTGGATATGGAGATCAGATGAAGGATTTATGTGTACTCTTGGGATTGCATTTTACACAGTGGAATGATTTGGGCTAATCTAACCCTCATCTCATCCTCTTTGACCAAAGATTGGATGGATGAGGAGTATAGTTGGCATTATAGCCATGGGAAAATTTTTTTTATACTTATTTTGTATATATGTATATGTATCTGAGATATCTTCATATAGAATATAAGTTCCTTGAAGACAGCAACTGTTTCACTTATGTCTTTGAATCTCCAGTGCCCCAGTATATGGTCTGGCCCATTCTATGCTTGGTAAATTATTATTGATTTGAATCCTCAGTGCCCATCACTGCCTAGCACATAGGAAGTTCTTAATAAATGCCTGTTGATTAATTAGCTCTTTGCATAGAGGAAACCTTGTCACATGGGGATTAAATTCAGGAATGGAACTGAATTGGTACCATGCTCTAATTCAGAATGGGTAAACTCATGGCAAGAATAATACCAAATGGTACCCAAGACAGTTGATGGCATTATTGCTTCCCAGCTTATGCATACTGTATTTGAGAAGTTCAAGAGAAAGCACAGGGACCAAAATGTACCTCAGACACTTAGTAAATGTGTGGTCTTAAGAAAGTCACTTCACCTTATACTGATCTTCAATTTACTTACCTTTAGGAAATATATAGATCTCTCTCTCTATACATATATGTGTATATGTATGCATGTGTAAATGCATATACATGAATACATGTCTGTATGCATATTTAAGTATATGACAGGTATGTATTCATGTATATATATATATATCTATGTGGATGCATATCTATGGTGATATATAAGCACACACCTATATACATACTTATATGTGCCTATATATGCATTATCCATTAAATATGTTTATATTTGCTGCTGTTGTTTTTTAGTCATGATTGACTCTTTTTGACCCCACTTGAGTTTTTCTTGGCAGAGATACTGGAGTGGTTTGCCATTTCCTTCTTTAAGTCATTTTACAGATGAGGAAACTGAGGCAGAGTTTTTTCCCCCCAAGGGTCACACAGCTAGCAAGCGTCTGAGGTCAGATTTGAACTCATGAAGATGGGTCTCCTTGATTTCAATCCCAGGGCTCTATTTTCTGCACCATCTAACTATCCCAAATAATAATACCTTGATTAATTGATGCTACTCTCACAGAGTGACTGACTATTGAAATCAAATACGGTGATATGAACGTAATAAATTTAAAATACCATGAAAATATTAGTTATTATGGTTATTGCTGTTTTTACTTTCTGAAGCAGTCCATAGTGTTTTTGTTCTGCTCTCATTGTCAGACAATATGTCTTTATTTTTGAGCTGAAACCTATTGCTCTATAACTTCAGCTTATTGTGCCCACTTGGAGTCAAGCATAATGAATCTAATCTTCCTTCACCACAACAGCTTTAAAGACAGCTTTCATTTTTCTCCCCTGACCTCACCCACCAGCCTCTCTGGCTAACTAATTCTAGCCAGCTAGTATTTATAAAGGACCTGCTGTGGGCTAGGGTTGATGCATAGCTCTTTATTAATATTATGAGAGGTAGTCATCTGTGTTATCCTCACAACAACCCTGGGAGGAAGAAGTATTATCTTCATGTTTCAGTTGAGCAAACTGAGGCAAACAGAGGTTTAAGTGATCTAGCCAAGGTTACACAGTTAATGTGAGTGACTGAATTTGAACTCAGATCTTTCTGACTTTAGGTCTAGCACTCTACACTATGGCATGCCAAGTCAATTATCCTCTTTTTCTTTCTTTCTTTTTTTTTTGATTTTTGCAAGGCATTGAGGTTAAGGGACTTGCCCAAGATCACACAGCTAGGTAATAAGAGTCTGAGACTAGATTTGAACTCAGGTCCTCTTGACTCCAGGGTCAATTCTCTGTCCACTTGAGGCTCAATCCCAAGATTTCCAGTCCCTCATTCATCTTGGTTATCCGCTTCTGGCTGCACACCAACTTGCCAATTGTCTGCCTAAAACATTGCAGCCAGAACTGAATCCAGTGTCTAATGAGACTGTTAGCTTTGATCTTTCCCAAGTCTTCTACTATGGATCACTCAACCAAAAAAACCCCCAAAAAACAAAAAACTTTTTGATTGCTAAATGATCATAGAGCAGTTAGCCAGCACAGTGGATAGAGCACTGTGCCTAGAGATAGGAAGACTCATCTTGCTGAGTTCAAATCCTGGGTCGGACACCTACTTAGCCATGTGATCCTGGGCAATTTACTTCACCTTGTTTGCCTCAGTTTCCTGATCCATAAAATGAGTTAGAGGAGGAAATGGCCAACCACTCTGGTATCTTTGCCTAGAAAACTCTAAAGGGGTCCTAAAGACTTGGGCTGAAAAAAAAGAGACTTAACAACTTTATAGATCTCACACAGAACCATGCCTACCCCAGGTTACCCCAGGAGTGTGGTGTTTTGTCCAGTTCCAGGGATGTAAAATGATGGGCCTGAGATGTCTTTGACAAAATGAAGACTGAGCAATGGACAAAACCCTCTTTTGTCTGAAGCTATTGGCTTTAGATGTATAAATTTTTGTCCCTACTTTTTTGGCAAAGCTATAGTTGTTTAAGCCTCCCTCTCCCCACACATCACTCTCCTCACCCCACCTTCAGACCCCCCTGCCTCCCCATCAGTTACATTAATTATGCTTAAAGTAATGGAGTAAATGAGACCTCGAATATAAAATAGTCTTGGTAAAGTGAATGAAGGCGCCCTCACCTAGAGAAGCCTGGGAGAGTAGCAGGCAGCCAAAGACAAGTTAATGAGCTAGAAATTCTGGAGCTTTGCTGTCTGAGGAGCATGGTAAATGGAATCTGTGGCCTTGGGGCATCTTTGCATTGAGATGAAAAGAAAATGAGTTTATTTTACAAATAAATAGAGTTTGTATTTCTGTTTGCTATTCATGGCTAGAGTGTTTACTTCTCAGAAACAGTGAAATGTCACCTAAATATTAAATAAGGGCAGGGATTTCTTTATTCTTTCCCCCCCCTCTGGTGCCACTAACCAAGTATTGCTTTTATGAACTGAGACAACATCCACACCTCAGTTAAGCAACCCAGCTCTCTTTTCTCTCTCTGCTATTACTAAGTGAGGAGGACTTACCTGTGAATAAAGATTCTTCTTGGGGGAAAAAAAGGGGAGGGTAAGTGGCACTCTAATAGCACATGCAAGTTTAGTGTTGCGAAATAATAATAATTAAAGCAAACACTTCTATATCTTGGTAAGGCTTGCAAAGTGTTTTATAAATATCATTTCTTTTGATTCTTACAAAACCCTGGGTGGCAGGTTCTATTATTGGCCTTATTTTACAGATGAGGAAACTGAGGCAATGGTAAAAATTGATATTTTTATCATTTCTTTAGAGTTTAGCACAGGACTTAGCCCATGGAGGAACTTGATGAATATTTGTTATTGACATGCTTGGGGTCACACCGTTAATAATCTTCTGAAGTTGGATGTAAACAGAGGCTTTCTTGACTCCAGATCCAGAACTAAAATGCTTGGCTCCATAAAAAGATATAAGAAGATACTCCCCCCCCCACTTCTATGCAGAAATAGAAGGCTATAGTTATGAAACACTGAATATTTTTCTAATGATTCAGCTAGTTTTACTGAACTTTTAAATCTTTTTCTTACTCTGTTTTTAATGTTTTTGGTGTGTGTGTGGGGGGGTGGGCAATGGGATTAAGGGACTTGCAGGAGTTCACACAGCTAGTATGTGTCATGTGTCTGAGGCTGAATTTGAACTCAGGTCCTCCTGGCTGCAGGGCAAGTATACCACTGTGCCACTTAGCTACCTTCCTTATTCATTTTTTAAATTAAAGTTTAGATTTTAATTCACAGGCAGCTTAAAAAGTTCATAGGTTACTACACACAAGGTATTCACAACTTACTAAAATTTTACAAAGGCTAATAGCAAAGACATTTAAGAGAGGGGAAAGAGGAAAGGGAAAGGAAACAGCCACAAGACATGACTGTACTTAGACCTTTGGGGATCCAGCATGGAGAAGGGGGTTGGTCAAACTTTTATGGGGAGTCTAGCTCACCTTCTGTGCAGAGAGGAGTTCCCTCTTATTCTTTGAAAAAAATAAAGGGGAAGAGTTGGGGAAGGGACACATTGGAAAAATAGGTGACATAAAAACAAAAGATATCAATAATTATTTGTTAAGGACATGGAAGTGCTTTAAGAAATATTTTTTGAGTCAATTCAATTCAGCGATAGAGTTTGACATGAATCTGTTGTGGCAACTTGCTACAAAATTCAAATTATATGAACCTTTTTTCCTGTTTGGAGTTTCAGAAAAAGTTTCATGGTCTCTTGGATAATATATTTCTTCTTTCCTACTTTCATGAATCTGTGGTCTCCTCAATAACTGATTTTGTTCTATTGATGATGGTCACAGTCCAACCATGGCTATGTGACTGAGCTAGGAATTGAGGCCAGATGTTAGGAAGATCAAAAGTTAAAATGGTATGATAGAAAGAATCCTCTTTCTTTGGAGATCCTGGATCTGGGTTCTAAATTCACCTAGGATTCTTCTACTTGTGTGATCTTGGACAGCTTCTAATCCAGAAAGGAGAGAGGATCAATTAGTCTCTGAAGTTCCTTCTAGTCTAAATGTAGGATTTTATGTTCTAATCCCAATTAGAACATAATGCTGCCTCATCAACTGTGGGTTTTCTTTTTTGAGTTTAAAAACAACCATTTTAATATAATTCAAGAGAATGGAGATTAGCACTCTAAAAAATATTTCTGGGAAGGGTATTTCCTGGGAAGTCAATTTTGTGGAAAATTGATGGCAGGTTCTCTTCACTCTTACCCAGGAGACATGTATACCAACAAACTGATAAGCGTGTTGGAGTTGTAGTCACAGTAGGGAATAGAAAATATGTAGCTTTAAGAACTTTACATTAATTTAATAGATTTGTTATTCAATCATATTTAACTCTCTGTGACTCCATTTGTTTGTTTGTTTGTTTTTTAAATTGGCAGAAATACTGGAGTGGTTTGCCATTTCCTTCTCCAGCTCATTTTACAGAGATAGAAAGTGAGGTAAACAGAGTTACATGACGAGTAGGGTTACATAACTATTAAGTGTCTAAGGTTAAATTTGAACTCAGGAAGATGAGTCCTCTGCACTCAATGAAGTATGGTGCCACCTAGTAGCTCAATTTACTAGATACTCTTATTAAAAGCTCGGTGATGCTGTATCAAGAATGGTGGGCATAGAGTCAAGACGCATTGAGTTCCAATCTGTGTTCAGACACTTATTAGTGGTATGATCTTGGTAGATTCATTTAACTTCTATCTTGCTCCATTTCCTTATCTGCAAAATGGGTTATTGTGAAGATAAAATGAAGTAACATTTGTAAAAAGCATTGCAAACCTTAAATATTGATGGCAACTATTATCGCTGTTATTATTAGCAACAGCAACAATTATCTAATAGCATGGACTTTGGAGAGAACTCTTAAATAAAATCAGGCACCCCCCCCCCCGACTCCTCACCTTCAATTCTTTCACAATCTACTTATCCAGTTGGGTCCTCAAATCCATGGTGAGGTTCATTAGACAAATCCCTTCTTTCTTGGGCCTGAAAAACCTGACCAGGACAGCTATTTCAGATGTTGAGCAAGGTGGTATTCTGAGCAGAGTGCCATTGTCTTGTTAGTTCATAGACATCATTCTTTGGACACTGGATGGATGTCTCTTGGCTTTGGATGCATCTTGGGTGTGAACACGTACTTTCACTTTCATACATACCCTCCCCTTCCAATTTTCTTTGAAATCAGTATTTTTTTTTTTAGGTTTTTGCAAGGCAATGGGGTTAAGTGGCTTGCCAAAGGCCACACAGCTAGGTAATTATTCAGTGTCTGAGGTCGGATTTGAACTCAGGCATTTCTGACTCCAGGGCCGGTGATCTATCCACTGTGCCACCTAGCCGCCCCTAAAATCAGTATTTTTGAAGGATATTTGCCTGACAATAGGAATCTCAGTAGCTTGAGCATCTCATCTGCTCCTATTACTTTTTCTTTCCCTTAAATCTTAATCCTGTTAAAGAGATGTCCTAATTAGATTATGTCCCAGAGAATTATGAACATCTGAAGAGTTACAGATAGAGAAGATCATGCTCCATAGGAATAGAGGATTTCTAAGGATACCTCCAAAACTAAGTAGGACCCAATGTGGACAAAGAATGGTGCCCATGAACCAACACCACAATGGTCAAAACTGTCTCCACCATCACAGATGGTCAACTCAGCCTTAACTTAGACCTTTGAAGTACTAAGTGACGTAGCCATGACTGTCTGGTTAGGATGTTTCAGAGCCAGAACTTGAATCCAGGTCTTTACTTTAACCTACTGAATTACTTAATCATGTTGCCTTGAGCATTATTTGACGTCCACAAGACAAAATAATGTTTTTGCAAAAAAACCATGCTTTTTGCAGTTGTATTGTTGTGCTCTTTCCTTCTAACATTGATGCTTCTGAGGTCCTTCTCAATTTTAACAATTTTAACAAAATAATGGGCCTAAAGCTAGATTGTTTTGAGGATAGGCACACATTTCAGTATGGAATTACTCATTGATTTGTGACTTGGTAGAGTACACATTGGCATCCATGAAGATACCAGTTCTCAGCGGGTATGGCTTAATGGAGATTTTCAATTTGAAAGAGACGTGGGTTTTAGTGTCTCTGCCATGGTTCTCCCTCTTCTGGAAATAATACCAGGGTAGCCATTATTCCTGATAGGAGAGAGGATGTTGAAAGAAAGGATGTTGGCTTCCAGGTAAGGGGTTTTGGCAGATCCAATGCCATCTCATTGGTTACAAAGCCTTCCTGGAAAGCTTGCAATTATCCGGCTTGAGCAGCACAATTAAGTGAACAATTCATCCCATCTCTCTCTATTGATACCCCATTGCCAAGAGACTGGGGTGGCCCAGGAGATTGGGGATGGAGCCATAACCTTTTGCCCTAAAGTAGCTGATTTGAATCCATTTGTCAGGGAAGGGACCATATATTGCCTCCATGTGAAGGCTGTTTGGTGACCTCATTGAAATAGATGGGTGATTTTGAGCCCAGGGAGAGATGGGGGCTTCTCAACACCCAGGAGCCCAGTTGGCAGAAAATACCAAATGTGTGAATTAAACTGACATGATTATCTCCTCCTCTTTATGTTTTTGATGAA
Source organism: Macrotis lagotis (assembly GCF_037893015.1). Lineage (NCBI taxonomy): Eukaryota > Metazoa > Chordata > Mammalia > Peramelemorphia > Peramelidae > Macrotis > Macrotis lagotis. Next base: position 256,828,117 of record NC_133660.1, on the reverse strand, counting down.
ATTCATATGATGGAAATCCTGACTGCCACAGAAAGAGATTTAAGGTGGATACAGACGCTAGCAGAGATGGGATTTTAATTCAAATCAACCAACATCTTTTAAGCACCTACTAGGTGCCAGTCACAATGCTATTAGTAGGTGATAAAGAGACAAAAAAATGTATCAGTAATGGCTCAAGAGGTGTTTACATTCCTTCTATTGAGGAGATTCTGTATTGCACACACAAATACAAAATCGATAGGTGGTAAGTATTTTGGGGAGGGTGAGGGCAGAGTGTTAATACTTGGGTCTGAGACAGGGCAAACACTAAATAACATAACAAAAAATTGACTGTCTTAACAATGAGAAAAGCCCAAAGAATGTAAGTTCTTTGAGGTCAGGGACAATTTTATTTTTGTGAAAGTTCTGGGACACAGTAGGTAACTTAATGAATCTTCCTTAGAAATGAATCAGGAAAAGATTCATGTAGGTGGTTAAATGAGTTGAGTCTTAAAGGAGGTTAGGGTTTCTGGGAGGTGGGGTGGGAAGAACATTCTAGACTTGGCTTCAGAAGGAATGCTTAGTTGGGAGAAAAGCCAGTTGGCCAGTTTGCCCCAAATGAAAAATATTAAAGAAAAGTAATATCAGTCAGCCAATAAGTATTTATCAAGTGTCTACTGTGTACAGGTCACTGTGCTGAGTACTGAGATTACAAAGAAAAGCAAAATTTCCTGCCTTTGAGAAGTTCACAATCAAATGTGAAACGTATTAGGAAAAGGAAACTCAAATTAGATTGTGAAGAGTTTTAAATGGAAGGCAAAGCAAAGGATAAAATATGCACTTAAAATTTCAGGTTCAACAACATCCAGGTCCATTGGTTTTTTAGTTTTGCTTTGTTTTTAATCAGTGCTCCCCCATATCATGTGTATCTTCTGAGGTCAATATGATGGAGCTGAAGACAATATAGGTCAAAATTACAGATTACTTTTTTCAATTCCTATTAAATTTTGTACACATCCAGATGATTTTTTACTGACATCAAGTCTTTGCGAATCAGAGCCTGGGAGATCCAACTCATTGGAGTTATTGCTTTTCAAATCTTTTTTTACCTTTCTTTTCTTATTTATTTTTATTTTATCTTTTTCCAGTAGCTAATCTAATATTGATTATGCATATATAATCATGTTAAATATATTTCCATATTAGTCATATTGTGAAAGAAGAATCAGAGTAAAAGGGGAAAAAATCTTGGGAAGGAAAAAATATAAAACAAATTCTAAAAAAAGTGAAAATAGTATGCCTTTGGTCTACATTCAGACCCCATGGTTCCCTCTAAATGGGGGTGGCATTTTTTATCACAAATCTTTAAGAATTATTTTTGATCGTTGTATTGCTGAGAAGAATTAAATCTATCATAGTTGATTATAGTTGCTGTGTATGATGTTCTTCTGGTTCTGCTCACTTCACTTAGCATCAGTTCATGTTAAGTCTTTTCAGGTTTTTCTGAAATCCACCTGTTCTTGATTTCTTTTTTTCCAAATGATATTTCATTTTTCCAATTACATATTATGAAATTTTTTCAACATTCATCCACATGCGTATTTATAAGTTACATAATTTCCTTTCACCCACCCTTCCCACCCCTCTCTCCTCAAAGGCAAACAGTCTGGTGAACATTGTACACATACATTTGTGTTTAACATGTTTATGGATTAGTCATTTTCTATATAAAGGAAAAGAAAGAAAACCATGAGATAGGAAAGAAAAACATAAGAGAAAAAATTTTAAAAAATGAAAATAGTAAAAAAAAAAAAAGTGAATGTAGTGAATTCAGATTCCATAGGGATTTTTCCTGCCTCTGAATGTGGATAGTATTGTCCATAGCAGATCTCCCAGGGTTGTCCTAGCTCTCTGAATGGCTGAGAGGAGCTGTGTTGTACTGCTGGAATGAACAAGTCCATCATGGTTGATCATTCCCTATATTGTTGTTAGTGTGTATATAATGTTCTTCTGGTTCTACTTATCAATTCATGCAAGTCTTTCCAGGCTTTGTTGAAATCCTATCCCTCAAGATTTCTTATAGAACAATAGTATTTCATCACATACATATACCACAATTTGTTCAGCCATTCCCCAATGGATGGGCATCCCCTCAATTTTCAAATCCTTGATACTACAGAAAGAGCTGCTCTGAATTTTTGTACATATGTGATTTTTACCCTTTCTCATGATTTTGTCAGGATACAGACCCAGCAGTGGTATTGCTGGATCAAAGGGTATACGCATTTTTATTGCCTTTTGGGCATAATTCCAAATTGCTCTCCAGAAAGGTTGGATCAGTTCACAACTCTATCAACAGTGCATTAGTGTCCCAGTTTTCCCACATCCCCTCTAATACTGATCATTATCTTTTTTAGTCATATTGGCCAATCTGAGAGGTATGAGGTGGTACACCAGATGCTTTAACTTGCATTTTTTTAAACAATAATGATTTAGAACAATTTTTCATATGATTATAGAGAACTTTGATTTCTTATTCTGAGAATTGCCTTTCCATATTCTTTGACCATTTATCAATTAGGGAATGACTTGGTTTTTTTTTTTTTTTATAAATTTGACTCAGTTCTCTGCATATGTTAGAAATGAATCCTTTGTCAGAAAAATTAGTAGTAAATTTTTTTCCCAATTTACTACATTATTCTTAATCTTTGTTGCAGTGGTTTTATTTGTACAGAAGCTTTTTAATTTGATGTAATAAAAATTATCCAGTTTGTTTTTTATAATATTATCCATCTCTTCTTTGGTCATAAACTGCTTCTCTTTCCATAGATCTGACAGGTAAACTGTTCCTTGTTTTCCTAATTGGATTATAATATCTTTTAGGTCTAAATCCTGCACCAATTTTGACCTTATCTTGGTATGTTGAAGGGTTTTGAGGCACAGAATAGAAGAAAAAAATAGAATTCAAAACAGTATCTTTTCTGAGAGAAGTCTGAGGGGAGGTCATTTGCTAAGAAAGAAGAGAGAGGAGGTGCTGTAGAAGGTCTAAGAAGAGAAGGTTTAGGGGCAGCTAGGTGGTGCAGTGGATAGAACACCAGTCCTGGAGTCAGGAGGACCTGATTTCAAATCCAGCCTCAGATAACTATTTCCTAGCTGTGTGACCTTGGGCAAGTCACTTAACCCTGATGCCTTGCAAAAATTAAAACAAGAACAAAAAAAAAAGGAGAAAGTTTGGAAAACACAATTTGGAGAGTGTGATAGTCAATCAATGAAGAATGAAGAGACTGCTGTACAGCAATGGCAGCCAAAATTCAAATTTGTCAACAAATGTATAGTGGACCAAGCATGTGCCTTCTAATACCAATCTATGTCAAACAAGTAGGAATTGAAAAGGCAGATCAAAGGGGTGACCAAGGGTGACATTTGGCAAGACTTAAGTGTTGACAGGATACTTGGCAGTAAAGAGTTAAATTGATCCATTTTAGGGTCAAGATGATGAAGGAAAAAGGCTAAAGCAGGAATGATAGATTAGGAAAACAGGTAGAGAGTCTAAAGGACTAGTAAAATGGGGGCAGGGGATCGTTTAGGAGCGTAGAAGAGAGGGAGATGTGGAAGAATAGGAGATTGATCAGAGAGAAAATCTGAGAGCTCAAGGCCATACAGGAAGCACAGGCATGGGGGATGGATGGTGAGATCTGGGATACCCCATCCCTGTGGGTGGCTGAGGGAGAATGAAGATGGTATAAAGGAAGGCCAGAGTGTTTGGGAGGACATCAGCATGTGCATTAAAGTCCCAAAGTATTGGGGCAGAATTGTTGAGGTGAAGAGAAGTGAGTTCAAAAATTTCATGAGAGATTCAACAAGTGTTTCCATTCTTATAATGTAAACATTTCATTTTGCAAATGGTGATTTTGTCTTCTCGCAGTTCTTGGAGGAAAGAGAGGAAGTACTTCAACTTGGGAACTGAGACACAGCAGGACAAGGAGTGGATTTTCAGCGTGGCAGAGTGAAAAGCATTACATTTTGGAGTCAAGGGACCTAAGTTCCAATCCCAGCTTGTATGACCTTGGGCAAGTCATGTAACTTTTCTTAGCGGCCTCTTCATCCATAAAATAAGGAATTAGAGTAGATGTCTTCTAAAGCTCCAATTCTAAATTTCTGATCTGTCTTTGGGTGTTACCCCCCCAAAAAGCCATTAAACTATCTGTTGAATGCTGAATTTGTTTCTGGTTTTTAATTCTTTTTTTATTCTTATTTATTCCCATTTTATACCCATTCCCCTCCCTATTTTGTTTCATTTTTGTCTTCAGTCCAGAATCTAGTGAGGAAAACAACTTAGTTCTCAGACCCCATGAACAACTCTTCGTGTGTGTGTGTGTGTGTGTGTGTGTGTGTGTGTGTGTGTGTGTGTCTACCTTCCATTTTCCTCTCAGGCCCCCTGGCAGCCAGTTATATAGTTGACAAGTGGAACTGATTGAAGAGTGCACAGGTGAGTTAATTAGCGTGGTGGCACTTTGGAATGTTGGGACCTGCCATTTAACATTACCTCGTGGTGGCTGCTGCTGTTAGCCACGGAAGCAAGTGGCATGCGGTGGGGTTCGGGAGCCCTGCCTTCCAATTGGTCCCTGGATGTGCCAACATTCTGGCAAGAAGCCACTAAGTCAGAACTTCTTTTCCTCTGAGCCACATCACACATCCGAGAGGTAGGCTCCCACTAACGATGGCTGTTGGCCAGGCAAGGCCTGGTTTCCTAATGAGATCCTTCTTCCCTCCTCACCGTGATGCTGGGCGTTGAGGTGTGTGGCCCTGCCAACCTGTTGATTGGTTCTGTCCTTGAAGTACAGGAAGGCAGTTAGCATTGAAGGAGGAAACCTATCAACAAATGGATCCTCTCGTAGACAGAAAGGAAACAAAAATGGAAGAGTCAATAGAAAAAAAGAAACAACCCTTCAGGTTTTCTAGACTAGGCTTAAGGTTGAGTGGAAAGAGTTTTGTTTCTTAAAGAAAGAGGACTTGGGTGGTTTGAGTTCAAACTGCCACTTTGATCCACTTGTGGGATCCTAGAGAGCAGGTTCTAAATTTTCTGGTACTTGATATCTTTGTCTATAAAATGGATGGTCCGAATTGGAATCCAAGTCCTAAAGTTCATTCTTGCTCTGTCAATGAACTTTTCCATGCATTCATTCATTCAAGGAACACTTTTATTAAGTGTTCAACATGCTCATGGAAGTATGTAATGATATTGTTGGTGCAGTTATCATTTCTTCTCTTTTATCATTTTTTTTTTCATTTTTATGCTCTTCCTAGGCTACTTGGGAGGTATGGATGGCACAATCAACTTTTACATTCTTTTCTCCTTTGGAGAGGTGACCACCCTGAATGACTGAACCCATATGCCAAGGGCACAAAGTTATCTTTGTTTAGGACTATTGACTAGTACCAGCATTTTCTTCATTACATAATAACCTGCCAGAAGTTGACTTGTTTCCTCCTGTGATTAAGATTTATCGGTTAAACGCAAGGCATCACTTAAATAAGAGAATTGGATTGAAGTAGAGTTAAATTGAATATTTCTGTTGACAAGAAAATTATTCACTCTCTGTCTCCCAGAACTTCATCGGCAAATTATAGAAACACAGCAGTGAGATGTGTTTTTTTTTCCCCTCTTCCTTTAATCCATCCTTTAGAGAGATCTGGACTAATTTACTTTCCAAGTTACTGGAGAAGACTCTATTACTGATTCATTGGTTTCTCAGGAGATGGATTTGATTTTTATGTTCTGTTGACAATAAAAAAGCTGCTGCTGTTTAATTTAGGGAAAGACTTTCAAAGACTTTTTTTTTAAGGCAAACATCTATTCATTTATTCAAGCTTCATTAAGATCGTTTCTGTTTTACACCAGTCATTTGCTGGTATTTTGCTTTTCTCCACTCTCAAAGGAAGAAAAAAAAAGGAAGGAGGGGAAAAAAGGAAAAGAAAAAGAAAAGGAAGGAAAGGCAGGAAGGGAAAGAAGAAGAAGGAAGGGGGGGGAGGAAAGAGAAAAAAACACATCTTACTTATGGACTAAATTCTCTGTCCTGAGGACTGAGCTCATCTGGATCAGGTTCAGTCCTTAGGGATCTTGATTCCATAAGGATCAGTTTATTTCCTTGGTTATGCTTGTATCTTGGAGTAAAATCCCATGAATCAAAAACAAAGCATAGGTATAAAGAGTTTGTTTCCACATAGATGAATTATAAGGTCCTCTCCTATAGGCACAGTCTAGATACAATGGGATACTGGGAATGGGGTAACTTTATTATTTCCTCTAAACCACAAAGACTTAAATATGTAGAATGCAAAGGACGTTAAAGGAATCCTTGAGCACATACAGAAAGGCAAAACATGTGACTACACACTCATTACATTCCCTTATAAGATAAAGCTCCTTGGTGGGACTATTGAAGAAATCTCTCCCATTCACCTGCACTATTAACTCAATATCAGAATTTGTTGACCCCTCATGGTACGGCGCTATCAGCGTCATCCTGTTGGTATTCTTCTTCTTCAAAAAGTGTGTTATTAAAAGATATGGTGGTGCCTGACTCCCAAACTCAAGATTATCCACCAAATGATTTCCAATAAAAGGGACAAAGAGGATGGAACCATTTCTCAAGTCACTTTTATAGCCTACAGGGAGATAAATTTCTTAACCAGAGCCTTTAAGCCAATTTAAACCGGTCATTGGTTTAATCAGAGGAGTTCTCTGCATCTTACCACCAAGGAACTAGAGGGCTTATATCTATCACATGGGAACTGCTCCCTTTTTTGCCATATAATTTCATCAAGTGAATTGGGGGACTCCTAAAATTGATCAGGGCTTCCCTGAACCCCTTCTCCTTATACAGATAAGCAAAAAAGAATTGTCAGTTGTCTGGTAGTGTCTAAAATTTATAATTTTTAAATTTAATTTAACAGTCCCTCACCTCCATGCTGAAAAAAATTAACATTTCTATCTTTCTCTTTAAAGTTTACAACATATTTTATACACATACATGCATATGCATGTGTGTGTGTTTATGTGTCAGCTAAGCCATTCAGGAAGGCACATTTCATTATCTGTTCTCTAGAATAATTTTTGAATCCCTTTTGTATGATTCACAACCTTCTGAGAAGTCAGTTATATACAGAGTATAGAGATGTAAACCAAAAATATAAAGTATGACCTACCTCTAGTCATTATTTTGAATGGGGTAGAAAAGCACAGGGCTTGTGATAAAGAGCATATGGGCATTAAAAGGTTGACTTGGAAAAAGGTCTGTTACAGGAGAAAGTAGCTTTGGTGCTAAGTCTGGGGGTTTGAAAGAACACAAACAAACCTGAAGGTTAATATCACTTTTCACAACAGGCATGGGCTGCCCATAATTTCAAGGAAAGTGGGGCTCTGCTGCACTGAAGTGGTTATCTCTGTTGGGGGGTGTGTGTGAATTTTCTTTGAAAGCTATTTGTTTTCCATGTAAAAAGGGAAATCTGTTGACTCTGGCTGATTTTTAAAAGCCTGGAGATGGGAGTTTGCACAGATGCCATCACTCAAAGCTGTCTCTGTCTTAGAGGAGAGTACCAAAGAGATGATGAATTAAAGTGTTGAAAGAAGTCTTGATAGGGAAGTTGATAGACTCATCTCATCACTTTGTAATAGATTTGCGAAAAAGGATAGTCTCATACATTTTGTGGGTAGATTGTGGCTTCAACGGGGGCGGGGGGAGCCTCCAATCAAAATGCCTTTTGATCCCCTTTAAAAAATTGCAATGGAGGGGCAACTAGGTGGCATAGTGGATAAAGCAACAGCCTCGGAGTCAGGAGTACCTGGGTTCAAATCCAGTCTCAGACACTTAATAATTACCTAGCTGTGTGGCCTTGGGCAAGCCACTTGACCCCATTGCCTAGCAAAAACAAAACAAAACAAAAAAAAAACTAAAAAAAATTGCAATGGAGCTGGATAGATGGCTTGGAATCTTTGTTGTCTTCCTCATATTCCTCCACCTTGTCTGTTCTGTGCATTCTTCCTAAGCTGTCCCCACCTTCTGTCCTGTGATCTCCAGTATTTCTATATATCTTATCCTATTGCTCTCCAATTATTCCATGTCTTCCCACTTTTCATTTCCCTTAAAACTTTCTCCAACTTTGCTATCTATGACACCCAGACCCCCCTCTCCTTCCTTAGTTTAATCATCCTTGGTCTTAGTTTAATCATCCTTTTGCTCTGATTCAGGAATGGGTCAACTATTTTCCCCTTCAAAGAAACAACTAGAATTTGGTACTTGAAAAATACTGACAAAGTTTTTAAAAAAACTGTTCTCAACTTAGGAAATTAAACCACTAGTGTATGTAGAACCCTTTTCTTTTAAGATAAAAATGTTATTTTTATTTTGGACTTGAACATTATATAAAATGGATCATTTGATAGACATAATAGCACAGGATTACACATGAAACTACAGATTTCTATTATAGGTGTTTTTTCTTTTTAGTCAGCCAGAATTTATTAAGTCTCTTCTATGCATCAAGCAAAGAAGCATGTGTGTTAAGCACTGGGAATACAAAGAAAAGCAAAAAGCCCTGTTCTCAATTCAACCTATAACTTTCAGAACTATCCTGTTTATCTGTGTTCCTTTTGGTTTTTCTCACCATATAAAAATACCTTAATGAATCCCCCTTTTTTCTTTTTGTGAGGGGCTACATTATCCTTAGCCCTCATGGAATTCATATTACCCCCTTTTGAAAAAAAAGGAAGAGAATAACCCAAGTTCTGACAACAAATATGACTATTCAGGCAAAACATATTACTTGTTTCTGAAAAACTGCATTTTGAGTTCATCATCTCTGACAAGAATTGTAGTTTTTTGTAGATTCCATAATGTGATTGTTGGTAGTACATGAATATCAACCATCTAAAATGATAGTGAATTGGATTAAGAAGTCAATTCAATCACTGCTACTGCTGTTATATTGCTTTTCAGTCGTATCTTACTTTCTGTGACCTGATTTGGGATTTTCTTGGCAGAGATACTGGAGAGATGTTTGTCATTTCCTTCTCCAGCTCATTTTTGAGAAACTGAGGCAGGGTCACACAAGTGTCTTGGATTTGAACTCAGATAGATGGATCTTTATGATTCCAGGCCTAACACACCATCCACTAGGTCACCTATCTGCCCTAAACTGGAAAATAAATTCAAAGTGTCTTCAAGGGAGGGGGGAGAGAATGCTAATAACTGAGGGAATGAGAATAGTTATCTAGAATTAATGCAGGTAGGGATTTTATATATGTTGTAAATTTATATTATTTACACATTTTATGAATGTAAATTTAAATTTGAGGTTTTTTTTACTTTGAAGTATCTTTCCATTATTGAGTTCTGAAAATATCAAAATTTCCCCCTTCCATATTAACAGTCCCCACTCATATATTTTTCCAGACTTTACAAGAAGGGAGATTGTCCTAGGATATTTTTTCCAAGGTACCATTTGCAGGGCTTCCCCACCCCCCTTTCAATAAGTCTTCAATAAGAAACAATGACAACAATAAATTTATATAGCTCTTTATACACAATGTCTCATTTGAACATCTGGACAATCCTGCACAGTAGTTCCTGGTTCACTCTGATTTTTAATGCTCCCCTTGTGTATTTATTTGCATCCTATGCCTATATGGACATGCAGTATACATCTTATAGACTTAAGTCCTAGAAGGCAGTGACTATCCCTCTGCATATTTATACCAAGGATTTAGTTTGGTTTGGGGCACTTGTGTTTTGTGTATTTTTTGCTTTCAAGGGGGGGGAGAGGAAGGGAAATTAAAATAAACTCTGCATACCCTTTGATCCAGTAATACCATTCCTAGGTCTATATCCCAAAATCATCCCCAAAAGAACGTCTTTTTACAAAAATATTTATAGTAGCTCTTTGTATGCTGGCCAAGAATTGAAAATCTAAGGGGGGGGCTACTAATTGGAAAGTGTCTAAACAAGCAGTGGATTATAATGGATTATTGTGTCATAAGAAATGACAAGCAGGGGGCAGCTAGATGGCACAGTGGGTCGGGAGGACACAAGTTCAAATCTGACTTCAGACACTTAATAATCGCCCAGCTGTGTGACCTTGGGCAAGTCACTTAACCCCAATTGCCTTAAAATTAATAAAAAAAGAAATGACAAATAGGATGATTTCAAAAACTGGAAAAAGTTGCATATAGTGAAGGGAACAGAACTAGAATACTGTATGTAATAAGAGTAATATTGTTTGATGAACTGATTTAGTTCTTCTCAGCAGAACAATGATCTAAGGTAATCCTGAAGTATTAATGAAGCATATCATCTGCTTCTAGAGCAAGAACTAATGTTGTTTGAATACAGACTGAAGTATGCTATTTACTTTAATTTTTCTTTTGTTTGAGGAGTCTTAGTAATTTGAACAAGAAAACTGAAAATACTTAAGTTCCCTTAAGAATTGATTTGATATTTTTTGTCCTTGTATCCCCATCTGCTTATCAACCCTGTAAGGCAGGCAGTAAGACATTTGTAATATGATCTACACTTTAGAAATGAGAAAACTGAAGTCTAAACAGGTTAAATGGTTTGGCCAAGGTTGCACAACCATTAAGTAAAGACTTTTAAGCCTCCTAAGTGGAGTGTATTTTTTCATGACACTGCCTTACATCCCCTAATGACTTTTGAGTGACTTTTTACCTTAAATAATGATTAAATACAGACATAATGTTTTTTGCCTTCAAGGAATTTATAAGAAGTTAAGCACGTGGCACTGGCATGATCCACCAAGTCTGGAGTCTGGAAGACCGGAGTTCAAATGGGCATTGACACTTCCTAGATATGTGATCCTGGACAAGCCACTTAACGTCTAAATAACGCGGCTTCTTCATCTGTAAAATGGTCTTGGGGATCAAATGAGTTAATAATTGTAAAGTACTCAGAACCATATCTATTACGTGATGTTATATAAGTGTTATAACACCCATACTAATACTGGCACATAGCACTGTATAAATGTTAGGTATTTGTTACTAATAATTACAATACTGGCACATGTGTATTTATTAATTTTAATGCTAGCATAGCATTATATATGTTGGGTATTTTGTTATCAATAGTAATACTGGTACATTATCAGCATTATAGATATGTGAGGTATTATTAATCATCATAATTCTGGCACATAACACTAAAGAAATGTTAGGTATTATTATTTTTTTTGCAAGGCAGTGGGGTTAAGTGGCTTGCCCAAGGTCACACAGCTGGGTGATTATTAAGTGTCTGAGATCAGATTTGAACTCAGGTACTCCTGACTCCAGGGCCTATCCATTGCACCACCTAGCCGCCCCAGGTGTTACTATTATTAATAATTTTAATAATGGCACATAGTCCTATATAAAATGCTATGTATTAAGTCATAACAACACTGGCACATAGAACTATATATATATATATATATGTTAGGTATTATTATTATTATTAATATTGGCACAGAATAAGCACTATATAAATATTAGCTATTTTTTTGTGAAAAGGGAAACTGACCTCCCCCAGGGAATCCATAGCCTTCAAAGGAATGTGCAACTGTGATTTCAGAACCTTTCTAGTTGCTTCTAAGTTGTTTGTCCTCTCTCCTTTTGAAATCTTCTACCTTTATCTGTGTATGTGTTGGAATCCCCTCCTCCTCCCATCCCCACCCTATTCGACAATAAACTTTTTGAGGATTGGAATCATTTGGGTCTTGTTTTCTTTTGTTTCCTTTTCCTGGGTTTCCTATTCCCCAGCGGCTAGTACTTTGCACAGAGTAGAAAAATACTAAAGTTTGTTTTGAAATTGAAAAGTCCATTGGCAGTCTGCAGAGAAATTCTGTGTAGAAGAAGTCCTAGTAGGATTCATGTTTTTAGGGAGAATAAGGTGGGAAGTGTTAGTTCGAAGCCAAAGCTTCCCAATCAAGAGGCAAACATACTATTGATAAATATCGAATCCACTGTTTCATTTTTCAAAGTCCTTATTCTTCAGTTCTTTTTTAGGAAAACAGGGTCTTTCTCCTACTCAGCTGTCAAATACATAAGCTCTTTCCTTCCTTTCTAGTAAGGAAAACCCGATTTTCATGGGTTTTATCCACTTAGCTCCATGGTACTGTAATAACATTCATTTTGACTGCTTTTCTATAAAATTGCTTAGTTTTGCCATAGGTACCAATAGTATCAGGTCATTTGTTCATTCATTTTAATCATTATCAATACAGATTGCTGGCCAAGTCATTTGATTCAGTATTATTTTTTTGTGTGTGAAATTTCAAGTCCAAAAGTTGCCAAAGATCAGTTGATAGAGCAATAGTTGGAACACAAATAATCCTTTGAACATTTGGGATGGAGTTGTCCCTCAATTTATGCATTGCATGTTTCCTTTGTGCTATTAAGATTCTGCTGTGCTCTAAGATAGCAAAGACTCTCCCATGGTGTTGGGAGCACCATGCTGGGTGGTCTTTTTCCAGCTCCCACGTCTTACAATGATATTAAAGTTTTTCAGAGAGACCTTGAGAATGTCTTGTACTGTTTGTTCTGGTTTTTGTGTAAGCATTTACCTTAAGTCTTTTAGACAAATGGACATTTGACCTTTGGGGCTAGGTGGCCATCAGAATTGACTTTTTTGGCAGTTCATCTTGAGAAAGAGCCTCTATCTTACTTCTTCCTCCATTATAGTCATTAGTCTTTCCTCTTTGTGTCTGACCTGCTCTGACAAAATCCAGAAAATGACACCCACTTCTATTTAACCATGATGATCTACAAAATTCTCCTTCCCCCTTATGACTTATTTCATGATTCGAAAATTAAGCCACAATTCTGTTAGGCTTTGACTTGTAGACCTGGGAGGAGAACAGAGCCATCAAACTTCTTCATTTTGGAGATGAAAGAAATGAAGACTCAGAAACATTAAGGGACACAAATCATATAAATTGCATAGATGATCACAGTGATAAAGCCAGCTTTCTAATCCAGGTGTCTTGTTTCAATTCAATGATTTTTTTTCCCCAGGTGTCATACTAACTGCCTTGGTCAATTCATGAAATTTGTTTTAAAAGAATTGTAGATTTTTCAAAAATCTAATATTAAAATTTTTTTCCAGTTAATAGTTAGTTGTGGAGGGAGGATTCAAATCCGTGTCTTCTGCATGTTCCTGATTCCAGATCCACTGTTCAATTTCCTATTCCTTTTTCTGCTTTGTACTTGATGTTGTATCTTCAATGTTAATAGTTTTCAACATTCATTTGGTAAGAATTTGTTTCTCCCTCCCCCTTTCTTTCTCCCTCCCCAAGATAGCATGTAATCTGATGTTATACATGCACAACTATGTTAAACATATTTCCATATTAATCATGTTGAACCAATACTATATTTAACACCAGCTTCAGGAAGATTGTCTATCTGGAAAATGGAGCTAATCATTGTAAAAAGACATGGGGGCTAAATCTTAGGAAGGTCTTATCAGCTCAGACCTTCTCCAAAATCTCATCAATGCTCAAGTAAATTGGCTAAAGAGAAAGGAATAAGTATTAAGTGCCTGCTGCATACCAGTTATTGGTTTACAAATAAACAGTTTACGAATGAACAGTTTGCAAACATCTCAAAACCCTGTGAGGCAGGTGCTATTATTTTCATTTCACAGATGAGGAAGACAGAGGTTAAGTGATTTGCCCAGGATATTGCAATTAGTGCCTGAGACTAATTTGAATCTAGAGTCTTCCTGACTCCAGGCTTATTGCTGTTTCCAGGTGAGTAAAATAACATTTCTGAGGGGCATCCAGGTAGCACAGTGATTAGAGCACCAGCCCTGGAATAAAGAGTACCTGAGTTCAAATCTGGCCTCAGACACATCCCCATTGCCTTAAATAAATTAAAAAAAAATTTCTGAGAGACTAAGGGGTAAGTTTTCAAAGAAGTTAGTTGTGGAGGGAGGATTCAAATCCGTGTCTTCTGCATGTTCCTGATTCCAGATCCACTGTTCAATTTCCTATTCCTTTTTCTGCTTTGTACTTGATGTTGTATCTTCAAAGAGTTATGTTTGTATGTAATCATTATTATTTTTGGTGAGGCAATAAAGGTTAAATGTCTTGCCTAGGGTCACACAAGTAGTATCAAGTATCTGAGGGTGGATTTGAATTTGGGTCTTCCTGTCAGTCTCTCTCTACCACACCAACTGGAGCTGCCTCATAAATCATTATAGATAAATTAATACGGGAGGCAAAGTGGTATCTTGGAAAGTATCCTGGCCTTTGAAGACCTGGACTGACATTACCTAATAGCTTTGGATAAGTCATTTTATTTCTTTGGGTCCCAGTTTTTCTCTTGAAAAGTGTAGGTCATGCCATCAGGCTTACAGGATAAAAATCATGTGGCATATTGACAAAAGCAAAATTTTTTTTTGCCTTAATTTTTTTTGAATGTGATATTTATTTTCTTTTGCTTCCTCCTTAAATTCTCAATAGAGAGAAAAGGAAAAACAAAGCAAACAAATCATTGAAACAAATATGTATAATAAAGCAAAACAATTTCCCCCAATGATCTTGTTCAAAAATATAGATCTCACGGGCAGCTAGGTGGCACAGTGGATAGATCACCAGTCCTGGAGTCAGGAGGACCTGAGTTCAAATTTGACCTCAAACACTTAATGCTTACCTAAATGTGTGACCTTGGGCAAGTTGCTTAACCCCATTGCCTTAAATAAAAATTAAAAAAATATAGATCTCATATAGATCTGCACCTTGAGTCTATCACCTGTCTGTAAGGAAACAGGTAGCAGTCTTCATCATCCTTGCACCCTCAAATCTACATTATACTTTGCATTCTTACAAATATAAAGTATTATCATTGCTACTGATAAGATTAAAATGGATGACTACAGTGGTTTTTAATGAATACTCTTTGGCTGTCTGCACAATCTCTCTGAGGATGGACGTGGTGGGTGACTCCCGTCCATTTGCTATCCAGCCACCTTAAGTGTGAGATTTCTTGTTTTGGTTGGGGAGACCTTTAACATCTTCCCCACAGATATTTTATTGATTGTGCCCTGTTGTTTGCAGTGATATCATGAAAAATTGGGTGAGTTCAGGATGACTAGGAAGGTTTGTAACTTGTTAGCAAAACTTGTGACACTGGAGAATTTGCCTGAAGGGACATCCTCATTATTAATGTCTGCCTTAAAAAAAAAAAATCTCTGTGTGCATGTGCGTGTGTTTTGTGTGTGTGTGTGTGTGTGTGTGTGTGTGTGTGTCCATGCCACCTGTATATTTATGGGAAGAAGCAAAAACATTTTTAGGAGTGCAATTAAATTTAGAAAAATAGAGATCAACTGATTTTGTAACTGACCCTAAAGAACACAAGTTCTGGCTCTTTTTTTTGAAACTGTAGTAGGTTTCAGTGAACTACCTTCAGATGCATGTTAGCATCCAGGAAAAATTAATACATGCAAAGTGATGTAAGCACATGGCCCTGTAAATTTTCCAATGGCCCCGGGGTACTGTTATCTGGTCTTTGCTGGGAAATCACTCATCATGTAGCTATCGGGGAAGGGAGAGCCATTGCAGCCCCTTTTCTGGGAGCAGTCCAATGCAGTATGGATATTAATTAAATTTATTAAACAAATAACACAGCGACTCAGGGAAGCAGGGGTCCATCTGCCAGTTCCGCAGATTGATCTCTGCAGAGACGCGAGCTGAATGGTAGTTGAAGCTAACTTGCCGAGCTCAGCAGATGGGCCCCTGTCTCTAGTGGGAGAGATTTGGTGGCAGTCCAACAGCTCTTTCCCCCCTCCAGCTTTTTGTTCCTTGCAACTGTGATGGAAGAAGCACTTCTCTGTCTTTTCTCAGCCTTGTGCTTCTGTCTCTGTACTCCCCATAACCCTCCCCTCTTTTGTTTAGGTGAGCAATGTTGAAATCTGAATGATTTGCTAAGAAAAAAAAGTCTGCACTGATCTCATTTTGTGTATGCAATGTAAACCTTGAGCAGAAAATAATTAAGAAAATGTAATCCCATTGACTTTACACCCCACCAATCTACAAGGCTGCAGCCCAGCCTCCTGGCTGGGATAAGGTCTCTGAGCAGATTTGAATTTAGTCAGTATCCTTAACTGATTATACCCCAAACACTGACTGGAGAACAATCCATCAGTTAGGATGGGACTTAAGCTCCTGTGCATAACACAGTGTCTCCATTGCCTTTTTGACTTGAGCTCCTTTTGAATTGATGCCATTTTAATTTTTTTTTGTAAAGTTCCTATTTAGCGAGTGACCTGAACTCCTTTTGAATCGATGCCATTTTTATTTTTTGATAAAGCTCTCATTTAATGATTGTTTTGAAAATCAGTAATGTTTATCTCTTCCATTTTGACAAATATGTCCTTTCTCTAAACCCCCGGGTCTACCTTCCTTGCCATCTGGGAAGGGATGTCACAGGCAACATTCGATCAGTGTTTCAAATCTACCATCGTGACTGGTGGTGTTTTCACATGTCCCTGCAAAAAGACCATGAATGGGATTTCTCCCAGTTAAGTCGACGACTTGGCCTCCCATTGAGTCATTCTATTAGGGCTGAAACTTGGGCAGAAGCAATAGGGCTTTTGCTGGAGGGTGAAAGACATGAGGTAGCAAACCTCTAGTCCTTTATTTTAGAAGTAGCGATGCTTAGCACTTGATAGAATAATATGTTAAAAATAGTAAATGATTACTATTGATAATTAAAAATAGTAAATGATTACTAATAGTAAACTCTTCCCTTGGCCTGTCATTTTTAGTGCTCCTCTTAACACCAAGCAGAAGTCTTGTGCCAATGAACCCTACCCAATTTGTGTCCTAACATTCTCCTCTGCTCCCTCTAAATTGAAGATATGCTTGGTTGCCAGTCTTAGGTCTTAGTTATCACTCACACCTCTCAGATCATACACTGTTTGGGTCATTAAGGGGTCATGTCCATGGGAGTAATTGGGATAATAACATAATGCTGTAGATTGAAACCTGGAATGGACCTTAGAGGTCATGGAATTCAATCCCTTCATTTTATAGATGAGGAAGCTGAGGCAAAAAGAAGTTAAATGACTTGTTCAAGGTCACACAGTGTCTTGAGTCAGGATTCAAACCCAGTTGATCCCAAGACCACTACTCTTTACAATTAGCATAGAGGAACTGATCTTTTTTCTGAACTGTTAGTAGATTCCAGAAAGTTTTAAAGACGGATGTTTTATTCAGAGGTAGATAAGTGTTTCAAACAACTTAAGATTTCTGATGATCAGTCCCTAGTATGAGGATGATTAATAATCCTGACTCATTACATTTTGATTGGGTGAAGGTTTGCAATAATGCTTTACAGAAATATCTCATTCAATTGGATACAAAGCTGATTAGTGACTGACCTTTGCGCCTATATGTAGGCTCTTGGCTAAGTCCATCACTGGAGGTATTTTTGCCCATATCACAATTTTTGCTTTTTAAATCTGGAGCTCATTAGACTTGTCCAGAAAACTTTGATGAAAGTGACTACCCCCTTCCTGGGTCACAATTGACATTTTCAGTCATTATAATGACTTTATAATGGCACTTTCATTAATTCCTTTGGTAAACTGCCAGTGGTAGATGGACTTCTTTTCCCCTTTTAGGGCCTGGGCAAGGGTTAGATTGAAATCTAAGTCACATTGGTACTCATCAGACTTTTATGGACTTTAAACTAGCTCCATGTAATAGAGACAGCAGAGTGAAGAAACCGGCATTGCTGAAAGGTGTTTGTTTACTAAGAAGCCAGGGCTGCACTGCCAATTTATTTCCCTAATTTGTTGGAAGTCCAAATCCACCAGGGATGTGTGGTAGGCATCTAAATTCATAGACTTATTTCCCACCATGTCTGGTTGTGTTCCTTCCACCGTCTGGCCCTATCGGACCTAATTCTGCTGTCGGATTTAAACAGCAATCTAGATGCTCTGGCATCTCAATTTAAGGGAAGATTGGACGTTGTTTTCAAAAGGAATTGCAAGTGTTTTAGTCTCGATGGGGAACAGATTGTGGCCTCTTGCCTGGGGACAGACTGGGAAGTAACACATCAAACTCAGAATTTGGTTAACGAAATGTTTTTAACCCTCTATCCACTTTTTGGCCTATGAACTAGACGGGGGACATGAAAATGCATCTAGCAGGCAGGGTGAGGTGATCTCCTTATCCCTTGCTGAGCCTCCCCAACACATCTGTGGACTTGAGGCCATCTGATTGGGTCCTGGGGAAACATGTTGAGGTGGAAGAGGATAATTTCAGTTTAGACTTTTCAATTAGAAATTAGTTCTGGGCTGCAGTAGGAAACAGAAGTGCAGAAACTTTGAGAAAAATACCTCATGTCCCATAATTCCATTAAATGTTAGCAGTGATCAGTCTTTGGATACTGGCAATGAAACAGGTCTCCTGACTCACAGCAGAGACCAGAGAATGGCAGGTATAGAATGCAGTGTACACACAAACACACATGCAAAAAATCACTTCTGGATCTGTTTTTTCATCTGTAAAATGAAGAGGTTGGACTAGATTTCTTCCTGCTCTGACTCTAGTCTTCAAGCCATCATAAGTCCTAGGATAGAGGGTAATCTACTACATTTTGCTAGGCAGTTCCCTCCAAATATTTTAAAAACACAAACTTGTAAATGGGAGTCAGATTCCCCCTTCACTGTGTAAGAACTGCCCTTCCCCCCCCCCCCCAGGATTAAACAGTACAACTATTCACAGCATGTTGTACCAACTATCTAGGGGAGAAAATGAAGAGTGTATCTCCTTTGTGAATGCAAGTGGGACCAGGACCTGGTAGATAATCCTTGGGAAGAATGAGGAATAGACTGGTGTTGGTCAGGTTCAACTCTTTTCCAGGGAACCCAGAAGCCATGCTCGTTACCATTCATAACATTAGTTTAGGATTCTAGACTTGTCCTTGCCAAGTGAAGAGGTCTGAGAGACAGCAGAAATGACCATGAATGCCTGGAATGAAAGAACTCACTAGTTGTGATGTTGGGGAATTCAACTTTGTGATAGTATACTTTAGTAGGGCAATGGAAGCACTAATTAAAATTAACTAAAATTTGCATGGATTAGGAGTTTATCAGAAAATTCAAGCATTAACCCACCCTGCTTGAACCAAACCATTGATTGGATCTGGTTTCTTAGGGTTTCAAGGTAAGCATTTTTTATAGCACTGGACAAGATTCTCACCTCTCCTAACCTCACCTGGCCTGGGTCAACTTTTGCAATTGTCTGGCAAATTGGCAAATATCAGTTGATCACTAAGGGTCTTTGGTAGATTCAATAGTTCTATTTAATGGCTAAATCAATACAAAATTCAGAGGAGTAAAGACCTAATTTGTTTAGTAAACACGTTGATGACTAATATAAGCTAATGAGGCTATTTACCAAAATATTCCTTGGAGGGGTATCCAATATGTTTATGAACACATGTTTACTAAACATCACAATATGCTTATCTAAACATCATGTTATGAAAATAAGCATCAAAATGCCTCATCACAAAATGGATTAGAATTGGAATATACTAATTACAAACAGACCTAGATTTCTCAAATGAATCAATCAGTAAATGGATCAAAAGTAAACCAGGTTTGTCAGATCCAGTGAAGTGGATCATTAGATAAAAGCCAGTGACTAAATGGGAAATAAAATTGAGAATCAGTCATGCCCTTTGGACCTATATGCCTTTTTAAAAAGCTGTCTCTAAGGAGGCAGCTAGGCAGCACAGTGGATAGAGCACAGGAGATGGGGACCTGAGTTCAAATTCGACCTCAGACACTTAATAATTACCTTATTAATAATTACCTAATTACCTTAATAGTTACCTTGGACAAGTCACTTAACCCCTATTGCCTTGCAAAAACCAAAAAATAAAAAAATAAAATGGCTAGTAGCAAAGCAGACAAGTTTTTGGAGTTTCCAGGCTCAGGACCACCTTGAAGGCTTACCTATAACAGAGCAGAGGGGAGGGAGAGGAGTGAGTCCAGGTGGGGCATTACATAACATTTTACAACCCTCCAGTAACCCCCCTCCCATACCACTGACCATGTTATCAAACTGGACCAGTACCTAGAAGTAGAATGAGATATACCGATGACACACTGAAGACATACTAGTTATTTAGCCATAGCCACTCATGGGAAGAAGCAGCTTTAGTATTTCCAAATCTGGAGACCAGAAAACTACACTTAAGGGAATTTTATGAGGCCTCCATGTGAGTACAAAGGGAAAGTATATCCCTATTTTGGGGGGGGGTGTCATAAAAGCTAGTAAAGTCTGAAACAGCAGATGGGGACCCAACAGCAACAATACTATAAACACAAAACTCTTTAGGCTAAACCTAAAACTCTGACAAGTTATCTGCCTTCTGTGGAGTCAGTCTACCAATATGAGTGGGAACTGGAGAATTATCTCAGAGGGGTGTTTAACAGGAAACTATTGAAGATTAGAGAATAGGGGTTGACTAATCCTTTTTTCCTCACTATACTCTTGCAAGCAACAAAGAATTAATAGTGCTGGTGACTCAAGACTTCACAGGTGTGAATGGGATAAAATGTTGGCAATGGAGTCTTGCATAACAGTAGTGTAAAATATATGATTATCAAAGCAGGTGAAATAAAAGGAAAACCAGATGAATGGTGTAAAAGTGTTACTGGAATCTATGGCAGAAGGAGATGCTCTAGTTTTGGAGGTCTATTATGGAGGTTTTGTGGGAGGACAAAGAAAGGAATGGGGGATGAAAAAGTATCTGGAAAGTGTAAACTCAGTGATTCAAGGGATCAAGTCTATTTTGCTTCCATTTAATCTCCCACAACCCCCGGTAAAGGTGGAACACAGTACTCAAAAGATGCTGATTGCTGACTCAATCTTTGCATGCTTTTTGAGCCACTCAGATTATTCACTTATCCCTGTTCTGGCCATTGAATACCCAACAAGATGTCCTTTGCTTCACCTCCCCATATATTGTTTGTTATCCCATATCTCCAGGACACTCTAAATAGCAGGTTATCATGTGATGAGATTGACCTTCATAGAGCAAGTGTGGGTGGGAACAGTCATGTGCTTTATACTTCCATACTAAGATTTTGACTTAAAGGCTCATAGATAGCAAGTTGAAAGGAACTGGAAGTCATTAGGTTCATTTCCCCTCATTTTAGAGATGGAAACCAAAGCCTAGCGAGAATGAATGTCCAAGGTGGAAGGACAGGATTGTAACTTGGGTTCACTGCCTCTCAATCTAGGACTCTTTCAAATCAAATCACACTGCTCAAATACTCGGGATCACTCTCTCTGCATGTATCCATTCTAAACCTCCCTAGCAAATGGTCACCCAGACTTCAGTACCTGGGACAGCACCTCTCCTTGTAGACCTACTCAGAGAACTGTGATGTATCTTGGAGAGGTGGCACAGTAGTTGTAGATACTCTGTAAATGGTTCTGATTTCTTTTCTTTAACTGAGTTCTTGGGGCATTTATTTCTTTGATTATGACATCTGGTGAGAAACAGGAGAGGTCTTGTGTTTGTATATCTGTCTATAGAATGTAATCTCGAGTACAGGTACCATGTTTCGATATGTTTTTGCATGATATGAATACTTAATAGATAATGAGTTAAATTGGAAAACCCATCCAATTTCACTTTTGAATAAGGAATAGGAAAATAGGAAAATCTGCCTTCAATCAAATTTACCTGCCTTGTCTCTATTCCTTGATTCCAGGGTAGCCCTTTGGAAAAACAGAATTTCTTCTCTTTCTGATGAAAAAAATCCCTTCAAATGTTTGAAAGAGATAAATATATCCCTTTAATTTTTTCCCTCCAGCTAAATATCTCTAGTTATTTCACCAATTTCTCACATGATAAGAATAACTTAAGATGAGAGAGTTGATTTCAGAGGCCATAATATATAGAGCTCTCCTTTTACAGATGAGGAAACTGAGGCTGGACAGCTTAAGTGACTCAGGGTCACACAAATAGCGAATGTCTGAGGCAAGATTTGAACTTGGGTTTTTCTGAATCTGGGGGCCAGAGTTCTAGTTACTGTACCAAGTTGAGTCTTCAAGTCCCTAAGTATTAAGTGCACCATTCACTTTAGTCATTAAATACTTTTAGCAGGGGGTGGCTAGGTTGCACAGTGGATAGAGCACTGGCCCTAGAGTCAGGAGTACCTGAGTTCAAATCCGACCTCAGACACTTTATAATCACTTAGCTGTGTGGCCTTGGGCAAGCCACTTAACTCCATTTGCCTTGCCAAAAGAAAAACCCTTAAAAATACTTTGAGCAGGAGGAATAATGAGCTGTATTAATTACCAAGCTCATATTTAATCACTTATGAGCACTAAACTAGCATTGTATCAGACTATTAGACAAATGTGCTAATCTCTAGGGATGTAAAATTGACCAAAGATTATCTCTGACCTTAAGGAGTTCACAGGTTATTGGAGAAAATTTGCAAGCATGTACAAATAAGATGTAATCAGGATAAATTGGGGGGGTGGTCTTGGAGAGAAGGCTCTAAGGTTAAGGAGGAAGGGAGAAAGACTTTTTTGGTCAAAGGTAGGACCCTAACTGAGACTTATAGCTTTCTGGAAGGAAAGATCAGGACTCAAAGAGAAGAATCTGATCCATAAGATCTAGCTCCTGGTTTCATGATCCCTCATCATCCTGTCTGGTTTTCCAGTTTGCCAATATCCTGCTCAAAATTCAGTGCCCAGAAAATGAACCCTATCAGATGTGACCTGATCCAGAGGGAGAGGACAGCAGGGCTATTGTTTCTCTTGATCCAGACACTAGTCTTGGTTTTTCCTATTGCCTGAGATTGCATCAGCTTCTAAACAGTCACATGTTGAGCTTATGGTCCACTCAAACCCTCAGGTATTTTTCTATAGGTTCTGCTGACTGTGCAGGATCTCTCATTTCTTTCTGTTATATCTTGTCTTCTTTATTTGATTATGTTTCAGTTTTCTGATCATTGGTAAATTTTGATTCTGCCACCTGAAACATTGCCTAGGCCCCCCAGTTTATTGTCACCAATAAATTTAACAAGTAGGTTTCCTCTAGCTGTTAGTACATCCTCTCCATTCCTGCCCAAATCCTTCCTATCTACATTTAGGGATGAATATAGTTTTGCATCTATTCTGCATATACTCACATGTATATAGGCATATGTGCACTTCAATGTAACTATGTAATGCATATTTTGGATATATATGAATATGTGAATATATTCCTGTATAATATATATGCATGTGTAAGCATGTATGTGAACATTAGTGGACAACACACATACTTTACAAACATGTGTGTGCATCACACATATATGTCACACATGCAAAATGCAGGTGATGATACATACATGCATGTATGTACACGTAGATGTGTGGAATCAGGAAGATTCTTCCTGAGTTCAAATCTACTCTCATACACTTACCAGTTGTATGACCCTGGGCAAGTCACTTAGCCCTGTCTGCCTCAGTTTCTCATCTGTAAAATGATCTGGAGAAGGAAATGGCAAATCATGCTAGTATTTTTGCCAAGAAAATCTCAAATGAGATCTTGAAGATTCAGACATGAAATGACAACATTAAATAGCACACACATAAGTATATGTATATATACATATATATATATATATATATATATGTTTCTGTCTATTGTCTCCTCTGTTAAGGCATCTTAAGGACAGGGATTATTTTCTTTTCTTTGAATCCCCAACACTTAGCACAAAACTTGGCTTAACTGTTTTAATCAAGTCACTAAATTAAAAGAAAAGTTGAAGGAGAGGACAGAGCCCTTTGGCAGGAGAAGCCCTCTTCCTGTTGATTGACATAAATAACCTTGGGCATGCAGATTTCATTCTCCAATTCTCATTATGTCAATAGTGTGTTGCTGCATTTTCCCAGGTTGGGGGGAATTAGATAAGAGTTTTTATCCTAATGTCAAAACTCTAGGGTCACCTCCACATTACACTGGGGGCGGGGAGACAGAATAATAGAAAACATTGTTTTCCATTTCAAGGTCAATAGCATCTAATTAGTTCCTGCCATAATTCAGGTGATGCCAGTATGGCCACAGAAAAGATCTGGTGAGGATACTGAGGAATGTTTAGCAGGGAGAAGAGAAGGCTGGGGGTGGGTGGCCCATTGTCCTCCAGGCAATTATGTGCAAAAAAAATTATACTTTGATCTGTTTTACCCCAAATATAAGATGAGGAAAAATAGGTTGCAATTACTCCCCAAAAGTGAATTTAGGCTTGATAGTATAACAATTAGCACTATCAGATAAACAAACATAAGACCTCTCCTGTTTCTCACCAGATGTCATCATCAAAGGAATAAAATGTTCCAAGAACTCAGCTAAAGAGTTTACATCAGAACAACACATAGTAGAGCCCAATTGCCAGGGAGTTTTGTTTGAGGAATGATGGTACAGTGAGCAGGGTCCCTTTTCAGAAGCAAGGAGAGTAATGATTTTATTAATATTATTGCTCCTAGGGCAAGAGGTAGAAAGGAAAGAAGGTACATGCTGCATCATGAAAGACGGCAGGATGGTCATAGGCCCTCAATCTTCTTGGTGGATGGCTGGATGGGAAGTGAATCATGGGTTTGGGAAGGCTAGATAGTGTTTGAGTGTTGTTGATGGTGCTGGTGGGGTTGGTGATGGCCCTTCTCAAATAGGCCATTACAGAAGTGATGTGTTGACTTAGAAGTGAATTGGATTCAAGTGAGTTAGAACTGCAAAAAGTTGAAAAGTCATTAGCTTCACTCCTCCAGAGTCACTGAAATCTAGTGGCAAGACAAAATTCAAGAAGACTGGTGATAGCCTGGGTTGTAGAGAATGACCTTGACCTCTCTAAATTACTGTCTTCCCCAAGCTTCAGTTTGTTTGAGACAACATCCTTTCACTGACCAAAGGGCTAGGTAAAAATTGCCACAAAAGATGGTCTAATTTACCATTACAAAATACTGATCTGGGAGGGAAACCGCTCAAAGATGCTGGTTAGAATAGAAAATAATTGCTATTTACACATCAAAACTTAAATGAAATCACCAATTATAACTGCTCCACTGTAGGGTAGAATTCCAAAATACAATGAAATCAGGAAAAGGGAAAGCATGGTTTCCACAGGTAAGCTAGTAAGCTGTTCTAACTAGGAAGAAGGAGAAGAGACAAAGGGCAAATGGCAATATTCCTGGGGAGACCCTAGTATCTTCCTGTAGGTGGTAGGATGAGATTTTTTGAGGATAGTATTATTTTTGACATATGAATTGGTCTTGCGAGTCACTGAACTCCTTTCCATTCTGAAATTCTGTGATTTTTTTCCTGTTCCAGTCTCCAAACAGCTAATAAACTAACATTCCCAAAATACAAGTGATGATTCCACTCTCCTGCTCAAATATCTTTAGCAGCTACCTATTGCCATTGGGAGAAAATATAAATTCTCCAATTTAAAGGCTTTCCACAGCCTGACTCTGTCCTACCCCAACATTCCAGATAATTCATGTTCTCTCCCTTTGAGAATTCTTATAAATGCTGTTTGTCCTTCGCCATGACATCAGGGAGGTGATGCTATGACAAGCACATGCCTTGAATTTGAATAGGGTGGGGGTGCTGTGATAAGTCACCAATTTCTCTTTCTCCTCCAGAGCCATTGGCCAGATAGGGGTCAGGATGAGTGGAGATGACAATCAGAGTTAAGTAACTTGCCCAAAGTCACACAGCTAAAAGTGTCAAGTATCTGAGGAAGGATTTGAACTCCCAGCCTCCTGACTCCAAGGCTAGTACTCTATCCACTGCACTACTTAACTGCCCTATGGGAATTTTTATACAGTCAAACTGGCCTGCGAGTTTTCTCCAAAACCTGTCATTCCATTTTCCATTGTTGTGTCTTCACTCAGGATGGAACCTCTTACCAAGAAGAGTCTTAGAATCCAGAGCTCCTTCAAAGACTCAGCCCAGGTCCTATCAAGTTTTCTTGGATACTTTTAAAGCATGATCCCTCCTGAAAAAAAAAAATCTTATTCATACTTATCTGTGGCCACGGACGCCACTGCCATGTGACTAGGAGCTCCGTCAAAGGAAGGACTATTTTCTTTTTTGCTACTTTATTATGTCTTCAGCAATAGCACAGTAGTATCAATCAACTGAATATTCTTAAAGCCTCTATGTTAAGTTTGGAATATAAGGATCAAAAAAGAAAATAGCACCTGACCTCATGAAGTTTGCATTCTATCAAGGTGAACTGAAAGACATTCGGGGCTGTAGACCTTCATGTAGTAGGTACCATGGATTATTATCTCTTCTACATTTGGACATCTGTTTGCTGAAGCAGGACTTGCCTCTAGTGTTTAGCCTATGACTGGAGGCAGTTTTTTTTTAAAAAAAAATCTGCTCTAAAGACAATTCAAGTGAGAAACTTCAGTACATTGGCTTTGTTCTTTGAGTCATTGCACTGTAATTAACTGAGTCTGGTTTTAAACACTGCGAGGACACCTTTCTTGTCTGTTTATGTCAGGAAAAAATGGCTAATGAGCACTTATCAAAAAGATGAACATTTTTTTCATTAGATTAAGTAAAATCAAAACAGATTTATAATGTGCTATTATATTTCAGCCTGTGAATAAATTGAATCAAATAGCTTCTATTTCCCTACTTCTCTCTCTTTCCTTCTTCCTCCCTAACTCTGTCTCTTTTTCCCTGTCTCTCTCTCTGTCTCTATTTCTATCTCTATTTCTCTGTCTCTGCCTCTCACTGTCTCTGTTTCTTTGTCTGTCTGTCTCTATCTGTCTCTGACTCTGTCTCACTGTCTCACTGTCTTGCTGTCTCTCTCTGTCTTTCTGTGTATCTCTGTCTCTGTCTCTATTTCTATGTCTCTGTCTCTCTGTGTCTTTGTGTCTCTCTGTTTCTTTCTGTCTATCTCTGTTTCTTTCTCTATTTCTCTGTCTCTCACTCTGTCTCTGTTTCTTTGTCTCTCTGTCTCTCTCCCTCTCTCTCATCTCTCATCTCTGAATCTCCTTAATTATAAAACAGGATGCAGTTGTAAGCTTTGGAGAACCTGAGTTCCAATTCATCCAACCCCATTAATATGCATATGTCCCTGGGCCTGGGCCATAGATTTAGGACAAGAAGGAATCTTAAAAATCCTCTAGGGCAGGGGTTCTTAATCTAGCATCTTTGAACTCCTTTTTACAATTATTTTCATAACTGGATTTCCATATACTTGGTTTCCTCTGTAATTTGACATATTTTATGTATTACTGTTTTCTTAGCAGGGGTCCATAGGTTTCCCCAGATAACCCAAGGGGTCTAGGCCACAAAAAAAGACTAAGAATTTCCTCAATCTAGTCCAATTGCCTCTTTTCATAAATGGAAACTGAGGCACAGAGTCAACAAGTAGTGATTAGGGTTGATCATTCCCCTAAATTAAGCCTTAATTCTTAGCTGCAGCTGGGGTGGAAACCTTGAGCCTCTAACTTGGGATACATTCCTCTCTTGCATTGAACTACAGAATCTCCCTTATTTTATTTCTTTATAAAATGAGAGTGTTGGGACAGATGATATCTAAGGCATTCTTTTTTTTATTTTTTTTCAAGGCAAATGGGGTTAAGTGGCTTGCCCAAGGCCACAGGGCTAAGTAATTATTAAGTGTCTGAGGTCAGATTTGAACCCAAGTACTTCTGACTCCAAGACCGGTGCTCTATTCACTGTGCTACCTAGCCACCCCTAAGGCATTCTTG
This sequence comes from Macrotis lagotis, assembly GCF_037893015.1. NCBI lineage: Eukaryota > Metazoa > Chordata > Mammalia > Peramelemorphia > Peramelidae > Macrotis > Macrotis lagotis. The sequence goes on along the minus strand of NC_133660.1, from coordinate 256,800,331 downwards.
ATATGAAAATTGAGGATATGAAAAAATTGAGGATATGAAATTGAGGATACAAAAAAAAATTTCTTATCACCCTCTTAGATCTCCAATTCTCTGGGAATATAGAATCTTCTAGACCTGTAGTGCAAAACTCCTAAGATTTGGGCCACACCTAAACCTTATTTCTAGAGATGAAGAGGCCCATATAACCTAGATCTGATGTCAAAAGACATATTCTCAAGACTATATCTTCAAATTCTACCATATCCCAGGTTACTAAATTGCTTTGAAAAATAGTTTCCTCTAATTTCTCATAATATGTTAATCAAAATTACTGTCCTTCTCCCTTGAGTGTTTAAAAAGAACATTAGTCTCCCCCCCCCATAAGTGGACATTTGTTGGTTTTTTTCCAAGGGGAACAGATAATGAGGATTGGTAATCCCTTCAGAAAATGATATAGTAGACATTTGAAAAGTAATTGCTACTCCTGTGTTGACAGTAGAGAGAACTGAGGCTGGAGGACCACTTGGGTCCAGAAATCCTGAGCTTCTATAGGACTAAAGCCAATAAGGACACCTGTATTAAATCTGGAATCAAGACTGGGGGCTCCCTCTACCCTGGGGAAGGTGTGAAGGAGGAGTGAAGCTGACCAGGTGAGCAAAATAGATGAAAGCAAAGTAGCTATTCCAATCAATAATGGGATCAGTTTTATGAATGACTACAGCCCAGTTGCAAGAAAAAATACATTAAAAAGAAATTAAATAGAAATGCAAACACCGAAACCTAGCATCATCTTCAGTTGGGGAGCAGATACAGAGAGGCATAATGTATGGCTGGAATAACATTGACTGGAGTTTCAATACAGATTTGAATTCCCACCAGTGCTATTCCTTATCTGTGTGACCTTGGGGGAGTCTTCCTCTGGGCTTCCATCACCCCATCTGAAAAAAAGAGTTATATTTAGTTAAGTGCTGGTAAACATTTAACAACCGACTTGCTGGAGAGGGGAATATTCCAACAACATATTTCTATGTTTAATCTGTGCCATTAACATTTTCTTCATCACTTTATTAAGTAGACAATATTACAATAATCAAGCTTTGATTTGTGGTCTTTGCTGATTTCCAAGATATAAATATTTGAACTTAAACCCTGAACATTTAACAATGGACTCTCATAGGACAGGTTCCAATACACCTGTGGTATATGCATAATATATACAGTGTAGAAGGTGGGTAGGAGTCTATCTTCTCTGAATTCAGTTGGTTCCTCATCCCCTGAGCCCATTCAGTGTTCTATTTCTTCTGTAGGAAGGAATAGTGATGATGGCTTCCTCTGTAGGCACAGACAATAGTGATGATGGCTCCATAATTGTTAGCTATTTAGACATTTGACCAGCCTCTCCAGGCCTCAGTTTACACATTTATAAAATGAGAAGGTCATTCTCTAAGGCTCCTTCCAGGTTGAGATCTATGATCCTAGGAAGAGCAGCTGTGCATTTTCATTTGTTGGCATTGACTAAAAAAACTACATGATGATAAACAGCTACAATTAATTCAGTAACACATCTAAATGAATTTGTGTTTTATTAATCACAACAGCATCTACATACATTTAAAAAATAGTAATGCTCGCATGTGTGAAACATTATTCAGTCTACAGAAAGAAGGTTTGCTTATTTATTCTACCAAATCACGCTGCATATTTTGTCAAAGCTAACTAGAGATCAAAATGACAATGTTTGGTGTACACATGGATTAGTGGACTCTTTGCAACAACTCTGTAATGCCTCCAAGGGATGAGGACCCACAGATTGAGAATGACTGTCCTGAATGGTCTCTGTTTAAATCTCATAAATCAGTTATCCCAAATGTCCCCTTTCCTAATCTAACCTATTCATGTTTTGTTTTTTATGAAAGTGATCTTCCTAGATACTTGTTTTTTTATTTTTATTTTTTATGTTTTTGCAAGGCAATGGGGTTAAGTGGCTTGCCCAAGGCCACACGGCTAGGTAATTATTAAGTGTCTGAGGCTGGATTTGAACTCAGGTCCTCCTGACTCCAGAGCCGGTGCTCTATCCACTGTGCCACCTAGCTGCCCCCTCCTAGATACTTGTTCAGAATTGCGATTCTATTTGAGGTTTCCTTGGCAGAGTTACCAAAGCAGTTTGCCATTTCCTTCTCCAAATCGTTTTACAAATGAGAAAACTGAGCAAATGGAGTTAAGTGACATGCCCAGGGTCACATTGCTAGGACCTCTCTGAGACTGGATTTGAACTAAGGTCTTCCTGACTCCGGTGCTGGTACTCTATCCACTGTGTGGACAACACTCATTGCTCCTTCTAGATACTTGCCTCTTTTTAAAAAAAAGTCCTAGATACATACCTCTTTTATAAATTATTGTAGGAATCTGAAGACTTTTTGATAGAACTGAGGCTGTCAAAACTAAAGCCAGCTCCCATAATTTATCCTGGTGTGAAATGGGGTGTCCTGATGAGATGCAGTAGTAGTAGATGTAATTCTGGGTTATAGAATGAGTGAACCAGCCAAGCCAGAGTTCTTTTGATCTGGCCTTCTCATCCCCGGGCTTCATAAAGGTAGATTCAGATCCCATTCCCTCTTATACTCAAATATCCATTTGATTGGAGTGATGACTCCTAGGGTGTTCCACCTTCTGGGATCTTAGGAAGGATGCCATTGAATTGGTGGGAGAGAATCTTGGAAGGTGGACAGGAAGGAAGGGTCCCATCCTTTTGACAGGTAGGAGGGGTTAAGCCATTCTTGAACAGTTTATCACTCATCATTTGTAATTAAATATGTTTATATTAAATTATGTTCTGTAATTAATGTAAAATCCTTTAGCCTATGCTGTTATTAGAACCAGATGCTGAAATATCAACAATATTTCAACCTGACTGCATTGCCTGCCAGCTGCCTGCCTATAATTACTTCAATCTCAGCTTGTTATCTAATTATCACCTTTGTAAAGGGAAAAGTACTCTCTAATGCTGACTGATTGTTTGAGATGATGGGGAAGAGCATGAACAGCTGTCAGAGATCTCAGGCCTGCTTATCTCCAAGAGGAAAGTTATTATGAGACCCTCCTTGGGTCCAGTCATATTCTAGTGATGAGATAGTGGTTAAGAGACATAGGTTTCCTTCCTTTCCCTCTTAGCCTCTGGGTCCAAATCTAAGAATAGATAAATGAGATATCTACATGCCAGACACATCCAATTTTTAACTCTGATTTTCCATAATTGTGTGATATAGGTAAGTCATCCAAGTGTTCTGAGCCTGTTTTCCTTACCAGTAAAATTGTAATGGAAGGCAGCTAGATGGTACAGTGGATAAAGCACCAGATCTGAGTTCAAATATGGCCTCAGATGTTAATTGTGTGACCCTGGGCAAGTCACTTCACCCTGCTTGCCTCAGTTTCTTCATCTGTAAAATGAACTGAAGAAGGAAATTTTATTATATTTGCTAAGAACCCCCCCCCCCGCAGAAATGATTAAGCAACAAGCAAATTTGTGGTGGTGATAATATTTGTATAACTTCCCTACCATGATTACTGGAAGAAAGCAAGTACCAAATATTAAGTGAACTAAGGAGACAAAAAAAGGTAAAAAACAGTCCTTGCCCTGGAGGAACTCACAACTTAGGGGAAAATGTTTTGTGAACCTCAAAACCCTATAGAATGAGCATGGTTAGGGACAGCTAGGTGGTAACACCAGCCCTGGAGTTAGGAGGATCTGAGCTCCAATCCAGCCTCAGACACTTAATAATTACTTAGCTGTGTGATCTTGGGCAAGTCACTTAACCCCATTGCCTGGCCAAAAAAAAATCGAAAAGAGGAAAAAAAATGAGAGTAGTTAGTGGTAGTCTTGTTCATATTGTTAACCCAAGAGCCATCATTGGATCAGAGGCTCTTGTTATGTGGACCCAAATGCTCAATTGAAGCATCTCGCTTTTCATTAATCAGAATCATAGAAAAGAAAAGAATTTTTTTAGAATCATAGGGGGAAAATCTTTAGAGTTTAATCTGGTTTGTCTCATTTTAAATATGAGAAAAATGAAATTGAGAAGAAAAATGACTTTGGAGTCACACCAAAAATGGGGACCAGAGCCAGATATCCTGACTTACACCAGTACACTTTACTCAGACTAGTCTTTCCATCCTTCCAAAGAGTTCTGGGAGTAAGTGACCTAAATGAAGTGGATAGAATTGGATTTTAAGCCCTCTCTTCTTGTGATGTGTATAACATTAGTGATTTTTTTTGATAGGTCTGCTCCTTACTTTTAAAGTGTGAAGCTAAGTGGAGATAGGCTGTGAACATTTGATTCTCTCTGATTAACCCCATTTGTATTTTTTATGTTCATCACTGAGAGGGTGAGTAAAGCCCAAATGAACATGTTCTTAGCTCCTTTACTTTTTTCTCCCTTAACTGACTGTTCTCACATCTTCCTCTTTTGGGCTCCCACTCTTTGAGAGCAGTTCCCACCCCACCTCCTTCTTTATATTCTTATCACCCCCTCATTCAAGCTGTCATTAGTTTTTAAAATAATTATCTTGTTTTTTACATTACTAGAATTTTGTCAAGTATCTCTTCTTCCCTTTCCTAGAAAGAGCCATCCCATATAACAAATGATATTTTTAAAGACAAAAAAAGAAAAGGAGAAAAACCAGCAAAACTAGTACCTCAACAAAGTCTTAAAATATTTGCATAGTTCTTTATTGACTTGGACAACATCAGACCCAGGATGATCCCCAAATGGCAACAAATATGGATTATCAAATAGGTGATACCTACATTCCCAAGGTCTTACAAGGATAATTTTTGTGTCCTCTTCTTTCTCCTATGTTATGATGGTTTACGAAGAAGATCTGTTCAAACCCTAGAAAGATGAAGCAAATTTGGAACTTCAGATATACAGTCTTTGGAGACATACAGCATGGTTTCATCTCATTCTGAGAGTCCATCTCAGCAACCTGCCTTTTCGGAATCCTTCAGGTCAGAAGCTGGGTATGGAAATACTTATCCAACACTGGTTCCATGTTGTTTAGAGGAGATAAGAATCATAGATTTTAGTTCTAATCAATAGCAGTAACTCTGCTATGGGTCCTGAGAGCTCTCATTTTGTCAGCTAAGATACATAGTTATAACCATGGGGGGCAATTTTCAAGATATCCCAGTGGGCCCTGTCCTTCTGCATGGACAGACTTGGACTTCCCCTTACCCAGGGGTCTAACTATTTCCAAGGACATAGGGGACCCATTAGTACATCTTCAAGCAGAGGATGAAACAGAGAGTTATCAGACTATTTTTCGTCAGGCACATCATTTTTATCTGGAAAGACTTTTTCTAGTTGCAGTTTCAGGTAGCAGAACCAACAGTCTTCAATAATAATAATTCAACAATAGCATTATTTTTAAAATAACAATTATTTTTAATAATTAAAAATAAAAAATATTACATTCAGTTTTGGACTTTTTCAATGTATCAATCATTTTGCGTTCCTCACCCCACTTCCCACCCCCAATATTATTTGTCATATAAGATGAATCTCTGGGAGGGAGAGTTAGAGGGATCCTTGATAAAACTATTATGAAGTAAGAAACAGAAAATGTCAATAAATACTTTTTAAAATATACAGTGTTCCATACTAATGGATTCTGATCTCTGCAAAGGAGAAGGGTGACTTCTTATATCACCTCTTTTTCCCCACAAGGAGGTTAAATGGCTGGTTGGGAGTCACACAGCTAGTAAGTGTCTGAGGTCTGATTTGAACTCTGCTCTACACAGGTGCCCCAGTATCTTTTTTTTTTTTGAGGCTAAACTTTTACAGCATTTAATTTTTGCAGGTTTTTTTGTGGTACATTGTTGTGGTCATTATGCATCAGATCATGTTTTTCAAACTTTTCTGTTTTCATTATACACATTATTGTTTACAGTGCAGTAATAACCTATTACAATTATTCTCTAATTGCTAAGGCATCTACTTTGTTATAATTCTTTACTATCACAAAAGTGACACTTTTTCTTGTAATTTCTGTTTATTTTATTTTTGCAAAGCAATGGGGTTAAGTGACTTGCCCAAGGTCACACAGCTAGCTAATTATTAAGTGTCTGAGGCTGGATTTGAACTCAGGTCCTGATGAATCCAGGGCCAGTGCTCTATCCACTGCATCACCTAGATGCCCCAAATTTTTGTTTATTTTGTTAAATATTTCTCAATTACGTTTTCAACTATTTTTAACATTTATTTTGTAAAATTTTGAGTTCCAAATTCTCTCCCTCATTCTCACCTCTACTCTTCCTCTTGAGAAAATAAACAATATGATAGTGATTATACATGATTATATAAGACCATTTCCATATTAGTCATAATTTTAAAAATACATTAAAAACAAAAATAAAGTGATAAAAGTATATTTCAATGTGCACACAGAGTCAATCATTTCTCTTTCTCTGGAAATTGATTGCAGTATGTGTCCCCTTACCAACCTTTGGTTTGAGGAGTTATTGCTGCTTTTTTGTTACCACCTAGTTCCATTATTGGTGGCGTATCCACTTGGGCTACAGGTCACCCATCAACTTGTGTCATAGATCTCTCTTTCTGACCTAATTTGTCTTGGGCTGGAAAACCATCTCACCCTGACCTTCCACTGGCTCTGCCACTCAAGAATTTGATTGGAGTGTTCTTTAAAGGTGTTTGGAGAAGAACGTTGGCAGAGCTTGACTAAGTGCTTCCTCTCCTCTGCCATATTGGTTCTGCTCCCAAAGATTTCTTCTTATCAATAACCTCTCTGAGATTATGTCTGGTAGTAGAATTGCTAGGTCAAAGGGTATGGACATTTTATTTACTTTATTGCATAATTCCATAATTCCTGGCCCTGCAGGAGAAAGTGAGGCTGGTAACTTAGCACAGCACAATCACTCAACTCCAACTCATGTGCTTGTTGTGGCATCACCTCCTTGATGTTGTGGAAAGAGAACCAGAAGATCTGAGTTTAAATTTTAACTTAGGTACTTAATAGCTGTGTGATTTTGGGCAAGTTATTTAACTTCTTTGAGACTTGATTTACTCATTCTGTAAAAATGGAAAGAATGGAGTGAATGAACTCTCAAGACACTTCTTAGTTCTAGAATAATCAAAATGATCCAAAAAGAAGAAAGAAAAAACAGTTTGTCTTTTGAGAGACCTTGGACAATTTGGCAAGCTTGATCACAACCTCCAGATTGGCCCCAAACCCTCGAAAATAATGCTTCTGTCTGTTTCAGGAGAGCAAGGCTTGGTCTCGTGGGGATCTACTGAGGACAATAAAAACTGCCTTGTCTGGCACTTGGTCAACCAGAAATTTCTAGTAACTGCAACTTTTAGTCTTCTCCATAAACAACCAGATTATGACCCTGAATTGGGGTGATTTGAATCATTGACTAAATGATTGAAAGAAGAATTAAGGGTTAAATGTAGCTTGATGAATTCCCATTCTTTGAAATTTGATGAACCATGTTAATTATTATCAAGATAATAGTGACACATTGATGTAGTACACAAAGATTTTCCTCACTTCAAGGCCATGAGATAGGTAGTTGGTTTTTTTTATTAAACTTATGATTTCATTGCTATAAGGGACTTCCAGATGAGAAAGCTAACTCTACAAATGCAGATTGGCACCCTCTTTGCTACTTACCATCTTAGAGAGTGATCAGGGGTGCATAGAAGTTAAATGATCTGCCTCAGTTTGAACAAACCAGCTTGTGGGGTTTTCTTGACTGTCATAAATGCCTCTCTTAGATGTTATTGTTTAGTCATTTTAAGTCTTGTCCAATTCTCTGAGACTCCATTTGGAGGTTTCTTGGCAAAGATACTGGAGTGGTTTGCTATTTCCTTCTCCAGCTCATTTTATGGATGAGAAAGCAAATAGGGTGATGTGACTTGCCCAAGGTCACATAGCTAGTAAGTGTGAAATGTCTGAGGCTGCTTTCAAACTCCCATCTCCTTGACTCCAAGGTCAGTGCTCTATCCACTGTACCACCTAACTGCCCCTAAAGGAAGGATGGAAAGAGGGAGGGGAAGAAGGAAGGAAGGAAGGAAGAGAAGAAGAAAGGAGTAAAGGAATGAAACATTTGTTAAGCATTTACTATGGGCCAAGAATTTTATAAATATTGTGCTATTGGGAGTTAGGTGTTATTACTGTCCCCTTTTTACAATTGGGGAAATTGAGGCAGACAGTGGTTAATTGACTTGCCCAGCAAGTAAACATCTGAGATCAGCTTTGAACTCAAGTCTCTCTGATTTCAGGTCCAATGTTCTTCTTTCTATTTAACCTGTCTCCTCTAAGAACCAAGAGATCTTGGAGAGGAAAAATATTTTGACTTGCCTGAGACAACACAAGTCATTGAGTTCTGAACTGAAGCTGTTTCCCTGATCTTAGACTTAGTATCCCCTTCCCAGTCTTCTCATTGGCATAAGATATATAGCTTCATGTCTCCACTAACAATATTATGATTGGTCTCCTTCAGCCTAAACAAATCTCATTATCAAAAAGCAATCTCATCTGTGGGAACGCTTTGTAACCCACAGATTCTGTGAGTTGATGCCAGTGGGTTCTGAAGACCCTAGATAGAATCAGCCCAGGATGAGAGAGAAGAGTTGGTGGTTTTAATTCATTGTGTGAAAATTGGGGCCAGGGGTCACCAGCCTCCTGGCACACAAATCTCCCTCTGAGAATCTCATTTCATTTTATCAGTTAGTTTAGAAATACCCTAATTATCCCACTGAAATTAAATTACTTTATGTTAGGGTGATATAATGAACAAATCATACAGAGGATATCGAGACCCACATCTTATTAGTCACTACCAAATGAGCCCATACACTAACCAGACCTTGCTGACCTCTGAGGACTGGTCTCTGATGCACAAAAATGGACTGCAGAATGAGGGAAATGAGAGATGGGCTCTGACTGTTGGAATGCTTTCGAGAGTTAGTCTTTTCTTTAGACGAGGCTGGTCTCCTGCTACAGATGAAACTAGGAGGCAGCTTAGCTTTCTTTAAGGATGAGGGATGGTTCTCTTTCCCAAAGGAACTGCCCCCAGTCATGAACCATAGCATACAGAAAGAACTATACAAAATGATAAATGGTTTAACTTCATTGTTCCCAACCAAAGATGGAAGACTCCACAGTTGGGAACAAGATGTTTATTTTCTTGGTATTTCTCCTTTGAGGGCAACTTGGTGTAAGACAAGAAATGGTCCCTGGGGAGTCAGAGGACCCGAGTTCAAATCTCAGTCCTCCAACTCTGAGCCTCAGTTTCCCCTATAAAATAATGGGGTTGGACTAGTAACCAGTAGGGGGAGCCTTCCAACTGTAAATCTTCTGATTTCATTCATCCCTTCTTTCCCCCCCCCATTTGAACTTTTTTAAAACAGTATTTTATTTCCCTCTTATACATTGTAAAAATAAGTTTTAACATTTGTTTTTTATGCTTTGAGTTCCTAATTTTATCCCTTCCTTCCTCCTTCCTGTCCCTCTCCCTGAGATGGTAAGCAATCTATGTTATACATGTGCAATCATGCAAAACATTTCCATATTAGTTTATGCAAGAAGACTTGAAAAAAGAAGAAAGGAAAAAAAGAAAGAAAAGAAGGAAAGAAGGAAGGAAGGAAGAAAGAAAGAAAGAAAGAAAGAAAGAAAGAAAGAAAGAAAGAAAGAAAGAAAGAAAGAAAGAAAGGAAGGATACTTAATTTATATTCAGATAGTATCAATTCTCTCTCTCTCTGGATGTAGATAGCACTTTTCATCGTGGGTCCTTTTGGGATTGTCTTGGATCGTTGTATTTTTGAGATTAGCTAAATCATTCATAGCATTCTTCATTGTTCAGTGTTGTTGTTACAGTGTATAATGTTCTCCTGGATCTGCTCACTTCACTTTGTATCAGTTCATGTAAGTCTTTCCATACTAAGGCAATGTCTCACTTTGTATTTATTATGTATTTACTGATTTATAAATATTATTTCCTCCCTCAGGGAAGAGGCTTTTTTTCCCTTTTGTTTTTGCTATTGTTATAAATGCAGTGCTTCGCTCTGGCCTAGCATGAACGTGCTGGATAAATGCTTGTTGATGATTGATTGATTGATTGATATGATATTAGGACCTATTAAAATCAAATTTCATAAATTTTTTTGCTCTTCCACTAATCCAGTGATCTTGGATGTGCCCTTTAAGCTCTTTGAGCCTCAGCTTTCTCATCTGTAAAATGGGAATATAGCAATTTCACTACCTACTTCCCAGAGTCCTCATGACTCTAGATAGGATACATGAATGACCCTACCCTTTACCACCAAAACACTACCCTAAGACACAGCATATAAAAACAGAATACAATCAAAAATTCTATGATCCTGAGGAAAATGCTTTGTAAACTTTAAATCACTCTATAAATATCCTTATGGTGAAAAAGCCACCAGATCAGAAATATGGACTCGGGCTATGGGGGGGGTGGTTAAGAGAGTGAGAGCTAATCACGAAAGAGTTCCATCCCTGCAATAGGGAAATGGCAGGGTTGAGTTTCCTCATGCCTATTAGATATCTAAATGAGGGGCACAGAAGCTGAAACTTGATCTGGGATTCAGTTCTTGGTGGGCTCAACTTCATGGGAATATTAGCCTTTTATTTCTGTTCTATCTATTGTTTTCCCTGTGGAGATTCCCCTTGGTGTCAACTCTCCCTGGTTGTGTGGCTGTAGCAGCAGAGACAGTTTAGGGTGGTTGAGGAGGAGAATGTTAATTATACAGAGAGAATTTCAATCCATAGCCAGTGATAAATAATTCTTGCTGTCAGACAAGGGAGGGGGAGCCTACTGCCTGAGAGTCTGGCAGTAGATATTATAGGGGTACCCATTCAGCAGCACAGCCCAACATCCATAGGCTCCCATCAAGGGCCTTAAGCCTGTTAGAACTAACGGCGTGTGGCCACTTCTTGGCTCCAAATGGAGTCAGATAGGAAGTCATTTCAAAGAAAATTCATGATGAAATTCCATTACACAGTGTTTTTCAATTTAAAGGAAAGGACCTTTACTGACACTAATTTGCACTTGCCTTAATCAGGGAGCTTAGAAAAACACAACCTCCCAATTGCTCTGCTGAGAAAGCTCCTACTGTTTGAAGATTTCTCTGCCTGCCTGTTTCCTGCTATCCCTTCAGCAGGGACTGGACTGGGGTTGTCTGAGTTGTGGTGACAAAAAAGAATGGGTTATGGACAACCCATGTGGGAAAAACAGAAGCTTTGAAGTCAAAACACCTTCAAGGCTATCTTAGATTAATTGTAACTGGAAATTATAAAATAGAACCCTTCCTTTCTTCTCCTCCCACTCCCAATACAGGAGGTATTCATTTTTGAAATGAATAGGAATGATGAACTTAAAGTCTAGAAAACCTGGGATCTGGCATTGTTTCACACCCTTTGTTACCATTTCTTTTCATTATTTCTCTTAAGGTTCTTGATCTTTCTATTTCATATGAGTTTTATTAAGGTTCTGGATCTTTCTATTTCATATGAGTTTTATTATTTTTTATAGTTCTATTCAGTAATCCTTTGAGTGATTGTTATGGCGTCACATAGGTCAATTAATATAGGCTACATTGTCATTTTTATTATATTGGCTCATCCTACCCATGAACAATTGATATCCTTACATTTGTTTAGATCTGTTTTTATTTCTGTCATCAATTGTGATATTTTGAAAAGAAGAAAAAAGAATAGTAACTAGCATGAATATAATGCTTTAAGGTTTACAGTGTTATTCCGTTTGACCTTTACAAGTGGTAAGTGTTATTATTATTTCCATTTAACATTTGAGGAAATTGAGGCAGAGCTTTTTGAAGCAATTTGTACAGATTGCAGTATGTGTCTTAAGACAGGATATGAACTACTCAGATCTTTTTGACTCTGAATTCAGCATGTAATCCATAATTTAATAAATTATTAAAAATAAACATCGGAGCAGAAAGTAGTTCAAAAGTGAACACATAAAACCCAAAACAAAAAAGTGGACACAAATAGGGCAGCATTGGCATTAACAATAAATTTAAAACACATTTTTAAAAACCAAAGGCTATATGTAGGGGTTATTATTAGGTTCCTGTACAGTCCCTTTTTTATTCTTTTTTTTGTGTAGTTAGAATTTTATTTTTCCCCAATTACATGTAAAAACAATTCTAACTTTCATTTTTAATACTTTGAGATACAAATTTTTACACTTTCTCTCTCCCCAAATCCCTCCTTTATTGAGAAGACAAGCAATTGGATATAGACATGCTTAGTTCTTTTTTGTATAAGGGTATTTGTAAAATTAAAAAAAAAAGAAATTTTTAAAAATCAAAATAGCTTTACACTTAGAGTAAGTGACTGCCTACAAGACAGAGTGGTTGATATCCAAAGATCTAAAAATTCTTACTTATCTGTTTGCCACACTCACAATTCTATCATTATAAATATGCCATTTTTATACATACTTTTCCTTAAATCTTTGGGACTGTAGGAATATACTATGAAAAGAGAAGTAATTGGGGCAACTAGGTGATGATGTGGGTAAAGCCTGGCCCTAGGGTCAGGAAGATCTGAGTTAAAAATGGACCTTAGTCACTTCCTTAGCTGTTATGATCCTGGGCAAGTTACTTAACTCTGATTGCCTCCAAAAAGGGGGAAAAACAGAAATAAGGCTGAAAAGGGCTATTATATTAATCTCATTATGATTCATTAATGCGCAGCACAAAATTAGTTCATCATCAGTATGGAAGTTGGAGATCAGGCCTCAGAGGGAATGAGCATGGAAGAGGTAGATCTCCATGGGGAAACAGGACTAATGGATCCAGAGAAGGGACAGCTACCTAGAAAGGGCAGTAGAAGAAGATGAACCAGACATAGTTATAATGGAAAGTAGAATGAGAAATTGAATACTGAAATAGTAGATGGACATAGGGGATAGATAGAAGGAAAGGTAAGCAGGTTAAGGACAAGAGAGGTGGGAAGTCATAAAGACAGTCTTCCCTATAACTTCCCCCATTCAAAGGATAGTTTTGACACCTTCTTGAATTGCCTTTTTTTTAGTGTTTTTTTTTTTTTTGCAAGGTAATGGAGTTAAGTGGCTTGCCCAAGGCCACAGCTAGGTCATTATTAAGTGTCTGAGGCCAGATTTGAACTCAGGTACTCCTGACTCCGGGGTGGGTGCTCTGTGCACTGCACCACCTAGCTGCCCCCTGAATTGCCTTTCAAGGCATCCATTCTGCCCTGGAAATAAGAAAAAAGAAGGACCTTATTAATTCCTGAACTCTTGCTCTTTGCAAGAGGACATACTACATGGGTGTGTCATATAGTCATGTAGCATGACTGATTATTTCTCAGAGATATTTCCAATCATCCTTTGTTAGGGAGGTCAATTTTGTCCAATTGCACAATTAGATTTTCTGGCCCATTCTCAAACTTAGTTTTTTCAGCCCCTTCTTGAGTAATGAGTTGCACCATTGACCTGGCTGTCTGCAAAAGTGAAATAGCACAGAGGGTTCAATGCCTGGAATGTCCTTTGAAAGCTCGGAAAAGTGGTTCCTTTGGGTTTGAATTCAATCAATCCATCAACAGACACTTACTAAACACCTACTGAATGCCATTGACCTAAGAATTGGACCTAAATGGTTCATATGTGTGATGAAACATGAATCCCCTTCTAAAATCCTGGACAAGAATTCATACAACATCCTATTTATTTAAACATATTATTTTCTCCCCAGTTTTTGTTGTGGTTCTTAAGGCTAGTCAATTAGGTGGTGCAGTGGTTAGAATGGAGAAACTAATGTCAGAAAAATTTGAGTTAGAATTTTACTTCAGATATGTGGTGTGTGACCTTGGCAAGTCACAGCTCACAGCTGAAATTTGATTCAGTTTCCCCATCTGTCAAATGAGAATAATAATGGCACCTACCTCCCAGATGCTGTGAGGATCAACTGAGTTTGTTATTAAAGGGATATATAAAAGTTATTCTTAATTAGGGTGGGGGAGGGTTTAAATCTTAATCCAATTAATACCTTGAGGGTTTCTTCAAATAAATAAAAATGTTCTAGGTTTGAATACCCCTGATTTCCAAGTGATAATCACGTCAAAGAAAGATCACAAAAAATAAATGAATGATGGACAGATTGCAACAGCTGCAGAGAGACAGCTTTTAATTTATATCCATTCTGCAGGTTCAGGTTTTTTTCAGACTTATGTAATCCTCCAGTTGGACCTTTTCAAATGAGCCTATGCTACAATTCAGGTACAGGAGAGAAATTTTCCTTGGAAGGATATAGTGGGAAAATGATAAATGGGCCTGTGAAATTCATTTGCTTGTGCCGAGACTTTTATCAGAAATTCAATTTCATCTCAATGTGAGTCTATGAGGGGCTGCTTGGCATGGGTAGAAAGCTGGTCCTGAAGCCAGGAGGATCTGGGTTCAAGTCCTCACCCTGGGGTATTCTGGCTGTGTGATCCAGAGCTGTCTGCAGTCAAGGCAGAGGCCAAGGATTCTGCTGCTAAAACTGATGGAAAACTCAGTTGGGAAGATCAGTTCTAGAGAGGGTATTGGTCCTCATTGGTAGAAGTTTCCTTTCCTAGATGTTCTTTAGTCCAATAAAATCATGATTCTTTTTAAGAGGAAATGTCTACTTGGGGTTTAATTAAAAGATGAAAAATTGGCACCAAATCCTCCCTTCCCCTTTCAGCTCAATTGGAGAGAGAGATACTGATGGTTAAATGATCAAGGGATCGAGGAGTTAGATCTCAGCACTTCTCCCTGTATATGTTGTTTTTCTGTAACCCCCATAACTGAATTATAAAATAGAAAAATAATAAACTAAAATGGATGAATCCATTTTTAATGTCCCACAGACTCTTTCTTTGGGTGTTATGTTTGTGTTCAGACAACTTGGATTCTAATTCTGTGCTTGGCTGTGTGACCTTGGGCAAGCTGATCTGTGCTGTGGTTTTCCTCCTCTATAAAATGAGGATAAGAATAGCACCCCCCAGAACTTGTTGTGAGGATCAAGTGAATAGCCTTAGTTTCCTCATCTGTAAAATGAGGACAGTAATAATAATGTGTTTCTTCCAGGGTTGGCGTGGTGATCAAATGAAGCAACCTGTGTAAAGAGTGTTGCCAATCCTGAAGTTCTGCATAAACGAAAATCATTGTTATTGTTATGATTATTACTATTGCCCCTCAGAGGCTCAGACAGCTACATGAGGCTAAAAATTGCTAAATTGCAGAGTAGGTGTCTATTTTCCCTGATAGAAGGGATTCCTATGTTGATGAAATTACAGGACTGGTACAACCCCTGCTCCCTCAACAAAACAAAAGAAAGGAAGTAAAGAAGGAAAAAAAAGGAAGGAAGGATGGGAGTGAGAGAAAGAGGGAGGGAGTGTAGGAGGAAGGAAGGAAGGAAGGAAGGAAGGAAGGAAGGAAGGAAGGAAGGAAGGAAGGAAGGAAGGAAGGAAGGAAGGATGGATGGAAGCAGGGAGGGAGGGAAGGAAGGAAGACAGACCATGACCTCTTTAAATCCAATTGAAATAAGCAGACAATACTTCCCCAGCTGGTGACTCCAGATGCTGACCTTACTGGTACTGCTATGGATAAACATTGTAGGGTCATGGACCATCCCTTCTCATTTTAGTTGTCTCAGCTAATCAGCTTGGTGAGTTAAACACATTGCAGCATCCCATTAGATCTCTGTCTTAATGAGTGGGGTGTTTCTGTTTTTAAACTGTCCTATGTCTTTTTCTACTACTTTCTAATCACCAAGTGCTAGGCCACAGCTTCTCCTGCTGAACTATCTGAGCCCAGCAAAGCCAATCATTTATTTAGAGGGTAGTCATTCATTTCTAAGTGCATTGTTGTTTTTTGTTTGTTTGGTAATTTTATGGAGATGACTTAACTTGGAGAGAAAGTCTACAGAACTGGTGAGATTTAGTCTGGGAGCTATGATTCTTACTGGCCTTATAGTTGGGGGACATGGGTTTGAATTCTGCTTCAACTATCTATTACCTGTGTGAACCTAGGGAAGTCACTTAACCTCCATGGACCTCCGTTTCCTAATATGTAAACTATTGAACATGATGGTTTCTAAGGTTCTGTCTAGTTCTATATTTATGATGCTATGACTAGTGGCACGGGTAGGGTACAGTGGACAGAGTTCGGAACCTGGAAGATCCAAGCTCTAGTCTGGCCTCAGACACTTACTAGCTATGTTTGCCTCAATTGAAAATCACAATAGCATCTACTGAGGACAAAATTACTTAATATTTATTAAAAATGAGATATTTATCAAGTGCTAGTCCAGTATCTAGTACATAAGTAAACACTATATAAATACTTATTTCCTACCTCTTTCCCTTCAGTTTTCAATCTTTAAAATGAGCAGAAGTAAATGGCAAACCAATTCAGTATTGTTGCTAAGAAAACATCAAATGAAGTCACAAGCAGTTGGATATGACTGAGAAATAATTTAGCAACTCCTTTGATTTGTCTACTTCAGCTGCTCAATTCAATATGCTTCCTAAAAGATGCCATTCACAAGTGGACCTAATTCCTGGGATATCTTCTACCCAGAGTGGAGTACCAGGAAGTATGACATGATGCTCCCAATTTCTGGATCCATTTTTTTTACTAAGGTAACTTTATTGGTTGCCAGGTCAAACTACTGGCTGACTCATTGAGATTTAATTGTCCACTGAAACCCTGAGATCTTTTCCACAATATCTATTGTTGAAGAAGACCATGACATCAGGGAGATGATGCCATGACAAACACATGATCTGGATTTGAGTGTAGGTATGGGGGTGTGCTGTGCTAAGGCATCAACTTCACTTTCTCCTCCAGAGCATCTGGGTCCAGTGGGCAGATCTGAAACAGGACAACCGGAGACAGCCCTAGATGGGAGACAGTCAGGATTAAGAGACTTGCCCAAGGCCACAATAGCTGGTAATTATCTGAGGTCACATTTGAACTCAGGTCCTCCTGACTTCAGGGCCAGAGCGCTACCTCCTGAGTCATCTAGCTTTCAGGATGAGAGCTGTTTCTTATTTGTCTTTAGTGAGCCCATCAAGGGACCTGTGATAATTGATTTAATTTCATTATAGCTCCAGTTGTTTAGCAGAGCTCACAAAATCAGATTTTAATTGTACATCTAATCCTGCATTAACTATAGTATCCTGAAAAAAAACAAACAAAAAACCCCTTTATTATCCTGATAATTGCTCTGGGTTTCAGCTCCATTGTTGGTCAAATTAGGAGGTTGGATCAGATATTCTCAAAATCATACCTTTTGTGAGTATGAAGAAATTCTGGATAGAAATTCTATCCTTTGGTCTAAATAGATGGCAAACGGAATCTTAAATCAATCAACCCCAGATGCATTTATTAGTATTTACTTTGTAGTATCCTATGCTTAAATGAAAATGAAGCACTCTTTCTTGGACTTGGAAAATGTTAAATCAAATAATCTGGGTGAATAAGACCCTTTAGAGAATTATTCCTGACTTTATTCACCCATCAAAAGACAACAACATTGCAGGGAGAAATCAGGGACCCAAGGATGGGATATGAAGGTGGTGGCTAATGCAATGGAGAGCAGAAACCACTGTCTTAGTTTGTAGGTGGTACAGACTCTTTCATCTTGCACAGGTGATTCATTATTCCCTACCTGGAACTCACTTCCTCTTGATCTCTATCCCTTGGAATCTCTAATTCTATCCAAAGCTCAATTCTTTATCCTGCCAGTGGTTAATGCCTGCCCCAACCTACACCCACATAACTATTTATTTTGTACATATTTTCTATTTATCTGTGTACATGTAGGATTTTTTCCTCAGTAGAATGTAAGCTTTTTGAAGGCAGGATATCGGGTTTTGCTTTGTTTTTCTTTGTATCCCCAGCACCTACACAGAGTCTGTCACAAACAAGACGCTTAATAAATTCTAGTTGTATCCAATTGATTGACTTAAGGAGAACAGAAGTTCTCAAAGTGCCAACTTCTGTTTTCCAATTCTAGCCTCATCCCTGTTTTCCAGGCCTTAGCTTCAGGTGAGTTAGCTGGTCTATAATGTCAGTTCAGACCTAGAAGGTGATTAGGTAGGAAAAGTGATGAGAGTATTGTCCTAAATGAATCAATTAATCAACAAATCTTTATTAAGTATCTACTGTACAGCAGGCACCATGTTAGATACTAGGAACCTATAATAAAAAAATGAAACAGTCCTTGCTCTCAGAAAAGTGTTTACTCCAATGGGAAAGATAGTTCTGTGTAATCCTATAGGTAAGTTTA
This sequence comes from Macrotis lagotis, assembly GCF_037893015.1. Classification (NCBI taxonomy): domain Eukaryota; kingdom Metazoa; phylum Chordata; class Mammalia; order Peramelemorphia; family Peramelidae; genus Macrotis; species Macrotis lagotis. The sequence continues at coordinate 256,782,002 of NC_133660.1, read as the reverse complement.
TACATAGGTATGTATAAGATCCATAGGGATACATGAGATATATCATAGATTTTTTAATGTTTGTGTATCTGTATATCTTTATCTTTCTATAGGGAGATATGTAGACATGAATCTCCATAAAGAGATCTCTTTATATAGCTATATTTATGTCTAGATAGCTATTTATCTATATAGATTTCTCTATGTCTATATATGAGAGTGGTAGATAGAAAAGAGGAGAAGAAAAGGAGAGAGAGAGAGAGCAAGAGTGAGAGTGAGAGCGAGAGCGAGAGAGAGCGAGAGAGAGAGAGAGAGAGAGAGAGAGCGAGAGAGAGAGAGAGAGACTTGGGGGGAGAGAGAGAGAATTGGAGAGCAACAAAGTGGCTTGGGGGGGTTGGGGGATCAGGAGAGTGTTATCGTGGTTTTCCCCCCTAGAATATGGTACTTGGTCAGAGTTTTTGAAGGAAACCAGGGATGCTAATGGCTAAAGGTGAGGAGAGAATGCATAGGGGATAGCCAGTAGAAAGTCATCCAGACAAGAAGAATTCACTGATCACCAGTCTTCTGTAGCTGAACGAGAAGTTTGCTTGTCAACCAGATAACTCTCCATCCAGAACATTTTGCTGTTGCAATTTTCAGTTTCTACAAACTCATACATCAATACATATATATATATATATATATATATACATATAAGCACACATGTACTTATATGCACACACACACATGTCTTCTTGATGACAACAAAATAAGATGCCCAAAGTACAGTAGGAGAAAACCTGATACAGTGGAGAAAATACTGAATTTGTAGTCAGAAAACTTGGGCTCAAATCCAAGCTTTGCTCTTTAATTCAAGTATGTAATCTTGGGTCTTGTGAGCTTCAGTTTCTTTATCAATAAAATAGGATTGCATGTGTGTAATGGATGAAATGATCTCTAAGCATCTCCCCAACTTCAAATCTTCTGATCCTACAGACGTTTAAATTTCCAAAATAGTTAGTTTTTCAGATATCATGTTCCTATCTGTCCCCAATTAAGAAGCCAGTGGAATGGAGGTGACATTCTGGTGGACAGTTTTCCCGGAGGATATATTCTGCCTTGATTTTTGTGTTCTCCTCAGAGAAATCTGTTGCTTTGGAAGGGAGTAACTTTTCCTAAGGCCCTTGGAGGTTGGAGGATTCCACTGAGTTGGACAGCAGCGAGGCTTTAATTGGCCAAGACTTTCTTGTGAAGGTCCAAAATCTGGTTTTGAGGCTCTGCGGGAGGCAGAACAGCTTGTACTTAGCAGGTGACAGTTGGGATTTAGCTGTTTATTGTTGGAGTTGCTTTTTCCTCTATCTCGATTTTCTTTGAGAGTCTGTTGAATTCTCCCTGCCTATTCTTCACGTGTGCTGTCTCATGAGGAAAATGCTCTCAACCTACTCTCCTGAAGACCTGGTCCCACCACACCAGTATTACCTTTGGAGATTTCTTGGTTTGCAGAGATGAGCAAGATCGTTTTCCATGTAACTTTCATTCCAAGAGTTTACTATTTTAATAATAATAATAATAATAATAATAATAATAATAATAATAATAATAACAATAATAATAATACACAGCAGGAAAAAGTATGGTAAAAATGGGCTCAGAAAGATCTGAATTCAAGTTCTGATTTTTTTAGACACATTGACTATGTAACCCAAGTGAAGTCATTTAACCTTTTATATTTCCACACAAGTTTCTGAGACTATAACTTAAATTGTGTCATTCATAAGAATGATAACAATTATTATAATTTTGTTCTATTATATCATTATAGCATTGTTCTATTATATCATTGTTCAGTTGTCTCAGTGGAATCCAATTATTTGTAACCCCATTTTGGGTCATATTTCTTGACCCTAGAGTGGTTTTCCATTTCCTTCTCCAGTTTGTTTTACAGATAAGGAAACTGAAGTTAAAATGGGTTAAGAAACTTGCCCAGGGTCTAAAAGCTAGTAAGCGTCTGAGACTGGATTTGAACTCATGAAGTTAAGTCTTCCTGACTGTAAGTCTGGCACTCTATCCACTCTGCCACCTAGCTTATTTTATAGTTTTTATATACTTTACATAGCACTTTAAGATCTACACGATGTTTTGTAAAAGTAACAGACTTTTGGAGTCAATTCTTAGTCTCGTGATGTTCTGTACAAAATAGCCCAGATAGTTGACTTATGCTATATAAGTGACCAAAAGATTCTGTGCACATGTGTATATGAAATCAGCTTTCTTCTCACCCTGGGAGAGATGGAGTGACTCTCCTGGAAGTAGGTTCATGGATACTAAAGGTGAGAGGAGATACTAGACCACTGTACCTGAATCAAGAGATGCCACAGAGGCTCAAGCAGGAGTGTAGAACCTGGAAGACAGAGGGGGCTGGCACTGCCACCTGTCACAGGGAATGTTGTGACATCCATCTCTGCTCTTGCAGATAGAGTAAGAAGGATTCTCTATGGATGGCGAGGTCCTCTGAATGCTCTTGTTGGCTTATAGCATTGGGCTAATTGCACCTTACTATACTACAATGAAAAGCCTCAAAAGAGATCACTCAGAAGAAACCAATAATCTAATAGGCTACATAGTTAAAGCAAAAAGAATGAGAAAGTCTAATCGGATGGTCAGCCCATTGGATCAACCCATTCCTACATATATCTTGGATGGATGCAACAAACAGGTATGAGTTGAATCCAAAACTGAATAGGAGAGCTGTCTGGATTGCCCTTTGAAAAATACATAGCATTTTACAATGATTCCAAGTAATGCAAAAGTTTCTCTCTCTGTCACTCTGTCTGTCTCCTCTCTGTCTCTCTGTCTCTGTCTCTCAACACCACTTTGCTTTTCATTAGACTAGGCATCTATAAGTAAATAGATTACCTTAATCTTCAAAGAATCAAATGTATAGGTGACCAAAAGGTCAAGGAGTAATGTATGTAATTTTCTGGAAATAAGAAACTGGAAGAAGTGGACTGATCATACACTAAGAGCAAGAGGTAACTAATGGATGACCCAAATGTTGTATTGATGCACAAACAATTTTCTATGATTATGTCTTTTCCTTCTAGAAAATGAGTACTTTCTTTTAGGGCATTTGGAAAACTTGTTCGTACAGGCTGGCTTTTAGATGGGACCTCTTAACTTTCTGTTTTGTGAGCAAGCTCTGGAATAGGGACTTTTGTCATGGAATCCTTTGGCATTCCAGTATAGTCTTTACAAACAATCAGTAAACATTTATTAAGTGTCTTCTGTGTTATAGGCACTGTGCTAAGTGCTAGAAGCAAAAAGCCTGTTTATGAAGACTTTTTTTTTTTAAAGGATGTAACAACAGGAAGAAGCCCAGATTCTAATCATGGACTGCCTCCAAGTTATCTGTGTAATCTTGAGGCCTTCTTTGAACCTCAGTCTCAACCTCTATAAAACAACAGAGTTGAACAGGATGATGTCAAAGGCACCTTTTAGTGCCAGCTTTCTATGACCTTTAATAGAGATTCCAGAGAACTGGAAAAGTGAAGGTTGGGGTGCTTCAGGAAAGAGAACATGGGATTAGGGCTTCCCAGATAATATTAATCTCCTTTAATGAGCTAAAATATCTCTTGTTTTGATTATTTGAGTTTTGTTAGTGAGAAGAGCACATGTGAGATAACTTTAGACATAGCAGCGGGGGAAAAAAAGTGTAGGGGTGATGATTCGGGTGGTTCTTTGGATTTCATATGGAAAGCTGAGGGATATGGTCCCCTGACTTTGTTTAGTAACACAGCTTGATTTTGATGATGTGGCTTCATTCTTTTCTATTATCACCATGGGCAGGCTGTATGTGATATAGAAATATGCACTTAACCACATGGTTATGTAATCACTTCATGCATATTTATGTCAACTACCAGTTGGAATTCTTTGCTTTCTTAGGGTTAGTGTGATGTACTTGAGGTTGATGGTTGTCATTTTGGTATTGTTCAAATAACCATAAATGTATGCTCTACCAACAAACCAGGAACCATAAATCAAAGCCCAAAATATTTAATTAGAAAATCATATTAAGGTAAATGACAGGAGGAAAAAGATCCCTAATTTGTTGAGCAGAACCAGAAGAACATTGTATAACTTAACAACAACATGGGGTGATGATCAACCTTGATGGACTTACTCCATCAATGCAATAATCAGGGACAATGTTAAGAGATCTGTGATGGAGAATATCATCTGTATCCAGAGAAAGAACTGCAGAATTTAAATGAAGAACAAAGATTAGTATCTTAAATTTTTAAAAAGTTGTCTCATGTATTACATAATTTTACTATCTCTAATATTTCCTTTCTTCCTTAAAGGATATGTTTTTTTCTCTCTCAACACATTCAATTTTTATCTATACATGTAATGGAAACAAATGCAAAGACTATCAGATTGCCTTCTATTGGGGGGAGGGGGAGGGGGGAGTAAGAAAGATTGTAAAATTCAAAACCTTGCAAAAAATGATTGGTAGAAACTACTATTGTATATAATTGGAAAACAAATAAAATATTTACATATTAAAAAAGATCCCCAATATGCAAAAGTTTTAAAAAGCACAGATTCCCATGTGCTGATGAGAGAGAAAACATGTCCTGGATGTGCCTGTATTTATATATGGCACATCCTTCTTGGCATCCCCTTCCAATATTGGTTATATGACAGTGAAGCTTCTCTTTGCTTTCATAGCTTCTTTTACTCTTTGCCCCTAAGGCTTCTTCTCTGTTACTACTTCTCAGATGAGCTGTTACTGAATTCCATTTGTTATCATTTTTTCCCCTCTGATGAGCTGTAGTTTCCATAGGCTGGTTCCTAGGACTCCTTTCTCAAAGAGAATGTCATTGTCTCCATTGGTCTTTTTGTGAGAATGCCTGGCCAGCATGCTAGAGCTGATCAACACATGTTCAGTGCTTTTGATAATCTGATCCATAAAATGGTGCACAACAAATCTTTTTAGGTCAAGATCTTAACTATCTTCCCTCACCATGCCCTCAGTTCTACTTCCTCCAATAAATGGATTAGGATGAGTAGCAAATTCTTTTCAAATTTCATTATACCAGGGTCATACGCAATGCCCTGAAACTTAGACAAGTTTCACTTGTCTGTCAACGCTGGAAGAGGTAGACAGAGATGAAGATCTTTCTCCTGAATTCTTGCTTGGTGGTCAAAATACCCTTATTCAAGTCTTAAACTCCATTCTTCCTGGCTCTCACTTCACTTTGTAAATTTCAGATTTCTCTTCTAGAAACATCCTAGAACAGCAGAAAGGGTCCTTGATCTGGAATCAGAATACCTGGATTTGACCCCTGCTTCTGCTTCCTCTTCTTAGTAGGATCTTTCATACTTTGTCATAGTTTCCCCTCATTTCAGGGTACTCTTCCTATGTCAGTACTCTTACCGGGTGCTGAGGGTTCTCAGAGAGTCACAGAATTCAATAGCTAGAAAAGACCATCTGGTCCAACTTCTTCATTTTACAGCTGAGAAAACTGGTGATGTGTGGGGAGTTGTGTTAACCTCTTGTGACTTGCTCAATTAGAAAAAAGATCTAATAAGCATATTTATACAAAGCCAGTAGGTATTTAAGGTATTGCCCCCTAGAGAGGTGTTTGCATTTCTCAAGGAAACACAGAGAGAAGGCAATGTTTTGCACAAAGGGATGAGCTAAATTATAACTAGGACAGAGCAACTAGGGCTTTGCTCCAGGGTGCTAAATTTTAATAGCATAAACTTTGCTTATACCCCTTTAATGATTCAGACAAAATGGAACTTGACTAAGTTAGTCAGATTATTAGTCAAGATAAAGGGGTGGGTTAGAGGGGATATGAGTGCCACAATTGCCTCACACCAGGCAAATTTCTCTTCTCCAATTCTCCCATCAGAACAACTTTGATAAGCAGAGTTTCTGCTCATTGATACCAATGTCTGGTTGTTTGTCTTACTGCTTGTCCCTGGGAATTTGATGAAAACGCTATTCACTGCACTGGGACCATGTCACTGATAGTAGGGTTTCAAAGGCCAATGCTGTTAATTATTAGTCGCAGAATGCTAAACTGTCCAGGCGCTCGATCTAGGACCATAACCCAGATACTAGAGCAACTGGGAAAAGTACTTCTCAGAAAATCCTGGGTCCCATAATTCCTTCCAGTTCTGATGTTCTCGGTCCTGAAGCCCATCCCATCATTAATATTTTAAGTTCTAAAGCCTTTTCCAATTCGGACATTTTGTATTCTAAACATCCTCCCAGCTCTGATATTCTATAGTCTAAGATTCCTTCCGCCCAAGTTCCTCTGATCATGCAGTGACAGTAAAAAGTGTGGCTTGTCAAGACATGTATTCTCTTGATCTATGTTTTCAGAATGTTCACTTAATTATAGGCACTGAAGACTTAGAGGGACAAACTTCTCTTTGCAGAAGTACTTGGGGGAAAACTGTGCCATTCTTTCCATCAGCTTGGGCTGCTGGATTGTTCTGCTATGTGAACTTTCTGGATAGACTTTAAAAAAAATTATTTAAAAAAATTTTTTTGGATAGACTTTCCCCCCCAGCTCCTCTCAATTAAAAACTCTCCTTTTTCCCTAATCTCTCAAGTCCCCTCCATTACTGCCTCTCTTGGCCCTGTCGTTATTTTAAAAAGTATCTGCACTCTGACTTTCTTTCTTCTTTTCCTTCCCTTCTAGAGCAATGATTCTTAACTGAGGATCTGTGAACTTAGATTGAAAATATATGTATTTGTTTATATCCAGGTCTGTGTGTATAGACACATATACACATACACATGGCTAGATAAATTTATTCTAATATAATTAGTTTTCTTGGTAATACTATGTCTAGCATATTGTAGATGCTAAGTAAATGTGGAATAATTGATTGACTTTGCATGTTTAAGAATGTTATTCTAAAGACTCCTAGAAAGGTGACCACGACACAACTGGAAGGAACACAGAATCATGGAATAATAAAATGTTGAACTGGAAAGGGACCTTGGAGATCATCTAGCCTAGCTTTCCCATTTAATAGATAAGGAAACTGAGAATGAAAGTGATTTGTCCAGTGAGTTGTTGAGACTAAGATTGGAAATCAATTTTTTTATTACTCAATTCAATAAATATTGACCATTCATTTACTGCAGGTGAGGCCCTCTGTCTAGGAGCTTGGAGCTAAAAAAACATAATTGAAAACTCATACCTATCTTCAAGAAACTTGGATTCTACCTAGAGATATAACATATCATCAGAGAAATAAAGAAAAGACAAACCAAGGTGAAAGAGAATGCTCCTGAGAGAATGGAATCTTCAAAGAGGTGACCTCTGAGATGAGCCCTGAAGGAAGGTAGAAATTTAAGAGCTAGAAGAAATTTGGGAGGAGGATAATATCACATGGGGGATTGAGAAAGCCTGTACAGAAAGACTGAAACTTTTACTGATCTGGAAGTAAGGGTTCTAAGAGGCAGAAATGAGAGAGTGCATGAAGTAGGAAATAGAGGGTCAGATTTGGGAAATGGCTGGATTGCAGAATGTGTGAAGGAAAGTGATGTCAAACAAATCTTGAAAAAGAAGGGCTTCAATGCCAGCTTGAGGAGTTTGTAATTTATGCCATAGGTAATAGGGAGCTACTGATGGTTTTGGGATAGGGGAATGACATGGGATCTATTTATGCCTTAGGAAGTTTATATGGACAGATGTGTGGATTTTGATTTGGAGAGCAAGAGAGATTGGATTCAGGGCAGCTAATGAAGAGGGTATTAGAGACTTCTAGGTAAGAGGTCTAAGAGTCTCAAAAAGGCTAAAGTTCCTGTGAATAGAGAGTCCCCCCCCCACCCCCTTTCCTCCAATTCAGTGTTCTTTCTACTAGATGGTGGTACATCATCATGAAAAAGGAGTCCAGAAGAACCTTAGAGAGGAAGCAAAAGGACATCAAAGAGCAGTAGCTAGAGCACTGGACAGGAATACCTAAAGCCAGTTCACATCTGACTTTAGACACCTACTATCTCTGTGACCCTGGACTAGTCATCTAGCCCCATTTGCCTCAGTTTCCTCATCTTATAAAATGAGCTGGAGAAGGAAATGGTAAATCACATCAGTATCTTTGCAAAGAAAATCCCAAATGGGATCTCAAAGAGTCAGCCATGACTGAAATGACCCAAAAAAATGACAAAAAAGGACATTAATTCTCAAGCTGTTGAAATAGATGCCACTCTTGAAGTAGTTAAGAAAATGGCACATGAGTCCACTTGATGTTGAACTAGTTTCTTTTTTGTTTTTCTTTTTGGAAGGCAATGGGGCTAAGTAGCTTGCCCAAGGCCACACAGCTGGGTAATTATTAAGTGGCTGAGGCCAGATTTGAACTCAGGTCCTCCTGACCCCAGGGCCAGTGATCTATCCACTGTGCCACCTAGTCACCCAATCCTTGGATTTTTAATCGAATTCTGTGTTAGTTTAAAATTCTGAGCTAATTTCAAGTTCTTTACTAATCGCAAATTCTGTGCAAATGTCAAATCTTCACTAATTTCAAATTCTCTGCTAATTTCAAATTCTTGGCTATTTTCTATAAAGCAGACCCACATTTCCATTGCACTTTACATTTTACAAAAAAGTATTTTTCTCAAAATACCTCTAAGACTGGTATAGTGGAGAGGAAAAATAGCATATTGGTGCTAGAGTCAGAATAAGCATCTCCTCCTGGCTCTGATGACTGTTCTCCTGGGGGACCTGAGAAGTCATTTCACCTCAATGATCATCAGTTTCCTTCCTTCTATGTAAAATGCAGAGGGTTGGTCTAACTGGCCTCTGAAGTCCTGCCCAGATCTAGAGCTATGATCCTAGATACACCTTTCTTGGCCTCAGTTTTCTCATCTGTGAAATGATCCATGTTACATCAGATGGCATTTGAGGTCCTTTCTACCTCTTTATTAGCTCCATCTGACAGATGAGGAAACCAAAGAGTCTCAAAGAGGTTAACTGTACTCATTCATGGTCTGGTTGCTAATAAGTGGCAGATTTGGGATGAACATTCAAGTCTTCAGGTTTCTCGCTTAAGGCTCATTCTATTCAGACTTCTAGCTAAGACACCGCTTTATTGGGGAGGAGAGGTACAGATAAGGAGGGACAGCAAAGTTTGGGTGTCAGAATTAGATACGCCGAAGTCAGGAGGATGAGATTTCCCAAGGAAGTAGATTGTAAAAATGTGCAAGAGCAAAAGAATTCATGGATGAGGAAGAAAGGGAGGAAGGAAGGGAGGGAGGGAGAGGAGTGAGGAAAGAAGGAATGAAAGAAGGGAAGTGAGGAAGGGAGGAAGGAAGGAAGGAGGGAGGGAGGGAGGAAGGAAGGAAGGGAGGGAGGAAGGAAGGGAGGAAGGAAGGAAGGAGGGAAGGAGGGAGGGAGGGAGGAAGGGAGGGAGGAAGGAAGGAAGGAGGGAGAGAGGGAGGGAGGAAGGAGGTAGGAAAGAAAGAATGAAAGAAGGGAAGTGAGGAAGGGAGGAAGGAAAGTGGAAGAAAGAAAGGAAAAGGAATGAAGAAAGGAAAGAAGAAACAAATGAAAGAAATAGGGAATGGAGAGAGGAAAGAAGAGTGGGAGGGAGGAAGGGAAGGAAAGGAGAGAGGAAAGAAGGGAGGAAGGGGGAAAGGGGAAGGAAGGAAAGGGGAAAGAAGAAGGAAGAAATGAAGGAAAGAAGGAAGGTAAAGAGGGAAAGAAGGAAAGAAGGAAGGATTGTAGGAAAGAGGAGGAAGGGAGGAAAGAAAAGTGGGAGGGAGGAAGGAAAGAAGGAAGGGAGGGAGAAAAGAAAGAATGGAGAAGAGAGGGAAGAATTCAGAGAGAAAGAAAGAGAGAAGGAAAGTGAGAAAGAAAAATGGAGAACCTAAAATGACATGTGCTTCTAAGGGCTGTCCATTCATCAATCCTTGTCCATCCTTCTGTTCCTCTCCCAGCTCAGCAGTGCCCCTTCCCTGCCCACCTGGCACCAGATGCGCTGTCAGCCACCACTGTGTGTCCCATGTCCTCCGAGTGGCAGAACGGGAAATCTCAGGTGACATTCACCTGGAAGCGCTTGGCCCTCAACAGCTGCAGCCCCTTGATTACCTTGCCCGCCTCTGCGGCTCATGGCTGCCACCCTATCAATTGCTTGTCAATTCGGCTTAGCTCTGATTTTGACTGACTGGAAGGAGGGGAGTGGCAGTGGGCCGGAGGCGAATGGTGAAAATTAATTGCTACATAAGAAAAAATGGAAAGATAATTATTCCTGCTTTCCTGTCAGTGCTCGAGGGTAGATGACCTCATTAACTTGCAGCTTGTACACAATTCAATTACTAGGAGATGGAAAATACATTTTTAATTACCTCAGTGGCCTGCGCCCCATTCATCTCCATTTGCTGGGCTGCTTTTTCCCTCTCGTGTTCCCAAGGAGGAGCGCCATCTTCCTCTGTTGGCCAGCAGACCCCGATCCCTGACATCATGACTCCTATTCGAGGTGGGCTGGGAGAAGGTCACATGAACCCCTTCCTGCCAGGTGGGCAAATGGGCAGCCCAGGTAGCAGGAAGAGATTTTTAATTGACTTCTGATTCAGGAAGCTCCCATCTGACAGAGAGAGAGAGAGAGAGAGAGAGAGAGAGAGAGAGAGAGAGAGAAACAGACAGACAGACAGACAGACAGACACAGACAAAGAGAGATGGAAAGCTGGTGACACAGAGAGAGAGACAGACAGACAGAGATAGAGACAGAGGCAGAGACCCAGAGAGACAGAGAGAAAAAGAGACAGAGGCAGAGACAGGAAGAGATAGAGACAGAATCACACAGAGAGATAATGTGGAGGAACAATTTGTATATTTAGATTCTGAATCATTTAATGGAGGAATAAAATTAAATTGGTCTTTGGAAATCAACAAAGTGTTTGTGCCAGGAGCCTTGTAAGGCTGGAGAAAAGGTTCTTCCCGTTATTTAGTTTATTTAATTAAGAAATGACTTAATTTTCTTTAGTAGATTGCTAAGCATCCACTTCTACAAGCACCTAAGGACCTTGAAGACCCATAGACCTGGGGCTTGAAAGGACTTTAGAATCTAGCCCTTTCATTTCATACATGGGGAAACTGAGGCCCTGAAAGTAAAGTAACTGATGATCATAAAGACAAGCTAGTTCAGTCTCTGTACTATATGGTTGAAAGCGGCTCTGAATAAATTGCTCGTTTGATCAACACTGATTGAAGAATGTATATATCCAGACTCTATCTTGGTTTTGGTCATATGAGGGGCTTCCTGGCCTAGGAAGTAGAGAGCCCAATTCAAAGCCAAGAAGATCTTTGTTCAAGGTGTGAACATACTATGTGGGTGATCCTGAACAGGTAATGTAACTTATTAATATTCTAGGCAGGGAAGGGGCCCGCCTGAATTGGTGAAGAGAGTTTCCTCACCTAGGAATTCCTTAATGTAATGAAATCACAGGTTTTGTCCCTATACTTGAATGGTCTGTTAATCAGTTAATCCATATCTTTATCTTGAATAATTACTGCATATGAGTAAAAATCCAGAGGGAGAGGAACCGTTTTGGTTGACTTTACATGGTCCTTCCGAGATCCTACCCTGTCTCCTGAAGCAAAAACCCATCTTTTTCATGCCAATACTCACTTTCTTGGTGACACTAAAAGGAATATTTTGAATTGCAAAGCATTACATTTCAGGGAACCCAAAGGGCCAGGGAAAGATGATTAGAGGCTAATTCTGGCTATTTTTGTTGTTGTTTAGTCATTTTTTTCAGTTGTGTCTGACTCCAATTGGGGTTTTCTTGGCAAAGATACTAGAGTGCTCTATGATTTCTTTCTCCAACTCATTTACAGATGAGGAAATCAAGGCTAACAGGGTGAAATGACTTGCCCAGGGTCACACAGTTAGTAGGTATCTGAGGCCAGATTTGAACTTGAGTCTTCTTGACTCCAGGTCCCCTGCTCTATCCACTGTGCCACTTAGCTGCCTCAGCTTTGGCTATAGTCTACTGCTAATGACATGTGAAAACTGGCATAATGGGCATCATCTAAGATTATGGCTGAGAGCAAAGGCAAGTGGCAAGTTATACCTAGAATAAGGTATAAGACATGGAAGAATGTATTACCCTATCCCCAAGAACTATAAAAAGACCATCTTTTTGCTTCATTGATCTTGGGGAATTCAGAGATTCCTTTATTTTACTTGGAAGGAAGGAAGGAAGAAGTCACTAAGCCTTCTCTTTTCTGAGGCCACATGGTCCTGTGAAAGGGTCTCAGGCCTTGACGAAAGTAGAGACTGACATGTGAGAATATGCTTTGACACCCTCACATTCCATAATCTGGAGGGCTCCCTGGGATCCCTGAATTCAAGACTTTCAGAAGGCCAACATTAATGCCCTGAGAAATAAGAAAAGACCTTCAGGGGTAACCTTCTGCCAAGGGTCAGTGGAAGCTGAGACAAAGACTCATCGAAGAATCATGTCACATCTGAATGGGGATTTGGTGGGACCAATGCTATGTAGGAACTGAACTAAGTGAGGAGGCACATCTCCTAAGAGACCAAAAGATGGTACTTAAGAGAGTAGACCCCAGGGATGTAATATATCTCAAGTCAGAAAGCGGCAGCTACTTCTAAGCACTACAGTATTTTACTATAGTATTAAATCTCTAATTAAATGCTTGTTTTTTCCCAAAGCATTGTGTGTGTATGTGTTTTTTAACAAGGCAATGGGGTTAAGTGACTTGCCCAATTCACACAGCTAAGTAAGTATTATGTGTCTGAGATTAAATTAGAACTCAGGTCCTCCTGACTCAGGGTTGGTGCTCTATCCACTATACCACCTGGTTGCCCCCCATGGTGTGTTTTTGAACCTGGTTTAATTTCTTTCTTCTTTTGGCTTGTGGGACTATGTAAATTTAAATGATTATCAAAATAAGACTGACTAGACTACTGGAGTTGCAAAGACTATTAGTTCATCCTACCTGAACCTCACTTTCCTCATCATGAGAAGAATGGGGTAGGATTAGGTAGTCTCTCAAACCTTTTTGACTTCTATAGTTATGATGCCATCACCCTTTTTGTCTTTAATCCTTCCCACAATAGACTGTCTCCAAGATTTCTCTCAGTTGGATATTTTAAGAATCTATGATTTTGACAGTGTGGGTATTCTGCCTACTTGTGCAGCCGATGGTCCCTCCACAAATTTAGACAATTTTCTCCATTTGCTATAGTATAAAAAGTCAACACCTTGAAGCCAAGGAGATGAACCTTTCCAAACTTAGTTGAACGTAACTGGAATAACAGGCAAATTAATTATCCTTCAGTGATCCCATCCTTAAAACCTGTTCAGTTTGGTAGGACCTTTCAAAGCTTGTGTCGATAGAGCACAAATTTGGAGGAAGACTCTGGTGGAGGCAGGTATCCATTGCTATAAACGCACATACATATGCACACATACACACTTACATTCACCTTTTCTTTGAACATATAACCTCTGAAACTACCATCCTATATTTTCTTTAGTTGCACTCCCAAACTTCACAAAAAGTGAAGTTACTTTACTCCTTGATCTTTGCAATCTGCCCACCATCTTGACTACATTATTGAAACTGTTTTCTTAGAGGTCACCAGTGACTTCCTGATCACCACCAGCTCCATTGATTCTTCATAGGCTTCATTGTCTTTGACCTCTCACAAACACTATTGATCATGTCCTCTCTGAAGCCCTTTCCTTCCATTGGCTTCCATTGTATTATTCTTTTCTGGTTTCTTGCCTCTATTTTCTTTGTTGGGTTCTCTTATTACAGTATGATAGACTTCCAGCTGGAAGGGACCCTAAAGATCACCTTAGTCTAAGCCACTCTTTTAATAAACAAAGAAATAGGGATGGAGAAGAGTTAAGTGACTGGTCCAAGGCCATATAGGCAGAACTGGGATTTGAACCCAAGTCTCCTGAGACTCCATGGTTAAGTGGTCTTTATAATGCAACCATGTTGCCTCCTGTCTACCTCTCTTCATTTTCAAGTGTAGATATTTCCCAATCTTAAGTTCTTGGCTATTTTCTCTTTATACCCAGCATTCTCTCTTTTTGGTTTTCTTTTTCTTTTCCTTTTCCAATGATCAGTGTAAATGCCTGTTAATTAAAAAAGAAAGCACTATCTGTTGGCCTGCTTATCCATTCTACCACTCCTATTTGAATAACTCCCAAATCTATATCTTTAGACCCATCCCTTGAGTTCCTTCTGAACTCTAGGTCACCATTTTTTGCTATGTATAGAACATTACCATCGATTATTTCATCCTTCAACCAGCTCTAAAATGAAATCATCTTTTTGTTCAACCTGAGTTGATTCTCTACGTTCTAATTCTGTGAATCTTATCATTATCCTCTTTCTTACTCAACTTTGAAACTTTCTTCATCTTTGACTCCTTGCTCTCTAGGAAGTCCCTGTTCAGAGAACTTTCCTACTCATGCTTTTCTCTCTGCCTTGAATATGTCACAATCCCCATCCCCATCTCTTCCTGTCAATCCTACCCTTTAATGAATTGGACATAATTAGCCTAGAGAAAAGAAGACTTACTGGAGGTAATAATAACTAACTTAAGGTAGTGCTCACTCAAATATCTATCTATCTATCTATCTATCTATCTATCTATCTATCTATCTAAATATTATATATTGTATGTCATATGATGCATCTATATATAAGGCATACAGGTTTTACATACATGTTATATATATATATATATATATATATATATATATAGAATATCTCTATATTCATCCTGCAAAGATATAATACTTAAATATAACACAAGTTTATATACTGTACAACTAATAAACTAATTTGCATGCTAATGGGAAGATAAGCAACCATGTTTTTGTTTATCTCCTCATTAGAATGTAAGCTTCTTACATATAAGAATTGGGTTCATTCTTTATTTTTCTGTCCATAGCACTTAAAACAATTCCTGGCATATGATAGGGATAGTGATAGGAGAGGCAAATAAACTAGATCTGTGATTTCATTATATAGGGAGCTCCCTCACCAGTGCAGATGGGCACTTTCTCTGTAACATAGTCTTAAAGAGTTGCTTAGACAAGGGACTTATCTAACAATACACAATCAATCAATGTCAAAGTCAGATCTTGAATCCAGTTCATCCTAGGTTTAAGACTGACTTTCTATCCACTAATCCATTTTGCATCTTGACATATGTTTTTGGTTTCTTCTTTAGATGTTTCAGTCATGCCCAACTCTTTTTTTTTAGGTTTTTGCAAGGCAAACGGGGTTAAGTGGCTTGCCCAAGGCCACACAGCTAGGTAATTATTAAGTGTCTGAGACCAGATTTGAACCCAGGTACTCCTGACTCCAGGGCCAGTGTTTTATCCAGTACACCACCTAGCCTCCCCAATGCCCAACTCTTCTTGACCCTATTTGAGATTTTGTTGGCAAAGCTACTGGAGTGGTTTGTCATTTTCTTCTCCAGTTCATTTTATAGATGAAGAAATTAAGGCAAACAGAGTGAAGTGACTTGTTAGAGTCACTCAGCTAGTAAGTGTCTAAGGCTGGATTTGAACTCAGGAAGATGTGTCTTCCTGACTCTAGGCCCAGAGCTCTATCCACTGACCCTTATCTTAGAAGCAGTATCTGTCAATCAAATTAAACCATTGATTTGATTGATTGATGGATGACCTTTTGCTAGATGTATCATAGAGGAGATTCTTTTCTTCCCCTTCATGTCATTCTTATCGAATAGAAGCTCTTGAGGGCAGGACTATTTCATTCTTGTCTTTGTATCCCCAGTAACTAGCACACAAATAGTCAATAAATCCTGATTGATTGATGGGTGGCTGCTTATTGGCTATATCATAAACGGTGTTCTTTTTTAAATATATGCACTGCACTATAGAATGGAAGCTCCTTGAATACAGAGACTATGTCATTCTTGTCTTTGTATCCCCCAGCAACTAGTACATGTATAGTTGATGCTTAATAAATCCTGATTTAGTATTTATTATTTATTATTTGGTATTTATGGCTTCTTATTGGCTGTATCACAGAGGGCATTGTTTTTGGTTTTTGCAAGGCAATATGGTTAAGTGACTTGCCCAAGGTCAAACAGGTAATTATTAAGTGCCTGAGGCTGGATTTGAACTCAGGTCCTCCTGACTCCAGGGCCAGTGCTCTATCCACTGTGCCACCTAGCTAGCCCCCACAGACATTTTTTTAATAGACACACTGAACTATAGAATGGAAGCTCCTTTGAGGATAGACTATTTCATTCTTGTCTTTGGTATACCTAATAAATGTTGATTGATTTGTTTGGTGGTCAACCACTAAGAACCCCTTTTGGTCTGAAATTTTGAGAGTTTGTAAATATTGCCTTAAACTCATACGAGATATCTGATCCTGGACAAGTCTAAGCTCTGAGACCTCAGTATTCTTATTTGTAAAAATGGGGCTAATGATACTTGCTTTAGCAACCTCTTTGAGTTGTCAATAAAGCTATATGCAACTCTTCACAGGTTATAGAATAAAAGGCAGAATTTTTGTCTTTGTTGTTGTCATAGATATGTAAAATTAGCCATGTGACTAGATGTTCTCCATGGTCCTTTCCAGTTTTAATTTTCTGGTAACTCCATATCCACAGGCTCATGAAGAGGTCGAGAGATAACTTCTGTCGAAGATGCTAGGGGCCAGTCTGCATCACCTCCATCCTCACTATTACAGAGTAGGATATTTAGAAGGATCTGGTTTGTTAAAGGGGGGGAAGGAGGGAATTTTAGGGGAGGGGAGTGGGGATATCAAAAGAGAAAACAAAAAGCCTCAGGCCCAGGTCCAAGGCTGCCTGACGGTGTTGCCAGGAGGCCAGGTGCTGCTTCTGGAAACCTCTCTCTTCGTTTGGCATTTCATTTTTTGATGACAGCCTGTTTCCTGTGCTGAGCTGGGAGGGCCTCTGCCTCCCCACTGGCAGGGGCTGAGGTGAAGAGCAAAGAAGGGATCTCTCTGATCATTTGATCAACAGTGAGATATCAGGAGGCCCAGCAGGGCAGCATGTCTGAACGCTACAGGCCCACTGGAAGGAGGGGCAGGAACGTGAAGACAGTCCTTACCTCTTTCCTCACCACCAAGCACCCCTTCTCGGCATTCTCCCCAACTAAGGGAGAGTTGGAGTGACAGAGGTTGTCTCTTGTGAGGTTTCAGCCTTCCTTCCTTTTGCCAGGGAAGGAGAAGGGGGACTATGGGAAAACCCTCACTGCTTACTTTTGCCCAACTTCCACCTAGGGTTTTACCACCTTCCCCCCCCCCCCACCCACCCAGGAGTTTTTGCAGGAATTCTGTGGTCTACCTTTAAATCTGACTTTGGAGGTCACTGTTTTCTGCAATGAGAGCAATGGAGCCTTTGATATTGTTGTTGAATGGGAGGAGTTGAGGTGAAAAATCATGTAAGAGAAATTTGAGCCTTTCCTTCCGCCTTACCTTACTCTCAAAGATAAACATTTTCTTTGATAGGTGTTTTCTTTTCTCTCCCTACATTTTGCTCCCTTTGATATCTAATGCTGGCATGGATGTGACCCTGGGCTGTCCAAGGCTGGGTCTGTGGCTACTGTACTGAGCCAGAAAGATTTTGAATGCAGGGCTAGAAACTGACTGTTCACGGACCAACTTCATTGAGTCAAGAATGTACAGTAAAGAGGGCACTGGCTCTAGGGACAAAGACTGCCTTGGATACTTCTTATCTATGTGATCTTGCATAAGGCATCAACCTCACTAAGCCTCAGTTTCCTCATCTACGAAATGAAAGATCTGGGATCTGCCTCTGAAGTCATTTCTGAACTCTCAACTCAAGCTAGGATCCTAAATTAGAATATCATCCATTTCACAATTGGTTCAAGAATTCCCATCACCATATTGATTGTTACTGCCTAGAGCCCTGGATCTCTAATCAAAGGATTCTGCCACTTCCTCCAGGTATCCCTTTAGGTAAGTTATTTGAATACTGTAAAATGAGGAACTTGGACTAGATGGTCAATGAGGTCTGTTTCCATTCTAAACCAATAATGTTGTGAATGAGATGATAGGGTTTTTTGTGTTTTTGTTATTACTTTGCTATTTTGCTACATGAAACCATCTCTTAAGGTATGGATGATTTAGAGACTGTATCAGTAGAGAGAATATCCATGCCAATGGAATCATGACTCTTTGGAAGGATGCTGCAACCATGTAAACAATTTCCTGTTTAATCACATCTGTGGGAGAACCACACAGTCCAAACTCAGTTTCCAGCCAAGCATATATTTTGCAAACACCAAGTGAGGCTGAATGACTCCAGGGGCCTGATGCACCAGATTATAAGACCACTAGATGATAGGCTCAGAGCTAGTAGGAGATTGTGATAATCACCTGCTTCAACTTGTTCATTTTACAGATGAGGAGCTGAGGTCTAGATTAAGGGAAGAGACTTACCCAAGGTCAAGTGAATAGGAGATTGTGTCAGAACCAACCAGCCCTCTGATTCTAATGCTATCCAATTCAATGAATATTTGTATTTTTTTTTTTGGTTTATTGTTGGTTGTTGTAAAGTAAAGGAGTTAAATGACTTGACCAAGCTAAGTAAGTATTAAGTACCTGAGGCCAGGTTTGAACTTAGGTCTTCCTGACTGTAAGGCCAGTGCTCTATTCACTGAGACACCTAGCTGCACTGAATATTTGTGTTTTTTAAAAAGCATTTTAAAATATTCATTCTGAATATGTCCTGCCTCATACCCTTATCTAACGAGTCATTACAGGTAATAAAAAATAAGAAAGAGATGAAAAGAGTGAAGGAGAGAAAGAGAGAGAGAGAGAGAGAGAGAGAGAGAGAGAGAGAGAGAGAGAGAGAGAGAGAAAGGAAAGGAGGGAGGGAAGGAAGGAAGGAAGGAAGGAAGGAAGGAAGGAGAAGGAAGGAAGGATAGAAGTAAGGAAGGATAGAAGGGAGGAAGGAATGAACTAAGGAAGGAAGGAGGAAGAAAGGAGGGAGGAAGGGAGCAGGAAAGCAAGAAAGGAAGGAAGGAAGGAAAGAAAGAAATAAGGAAAGAAGGAAGGAAGGAAGGAAGGAAAGAAGGAAGGAAGGATAGAAGTAAGGAAGGATAGAAGGGAGGAAGGAATGAACTAAGGAAGGAAGGAGGAAGAAAGGAGGGAGGAAGGGAGCAGGAAAGCAAGAAAGGAAGGAAGGAAGGAAAGAAAGAAAGAAGGAAGGAAGGAAGGGAGGAAGGAAGGAGGAAGAAAGGAGGAAGGGAGGGAGGGAAGTAGGAAGGAAGGAAGAAAAGGGAGGAAGGAAGGAAGAAAGAAGGGAAGGAAGGAAAGAAGAAAGGAAGAAAAGGAAGAAGGAGGAAACAGAAGGAAAAGGAGGGGAGGAAGGAAAGGAAAAGAAAGGAAGAAAAAAGAAAAAAGGACTAGAAAGAAAGAAGGAAAGAGAGATAGAAAAAAGAAACAAAATGAAGAAAGAAAGAAGTAAGGAAAGGAAAGAAAGAAGGAAAGAAAAGGAAGTGGAGAAAAGAAAGAAAAAAGTAAGGAGAGAGGATAGAAGAAGGAAAGAAATGAAGAAGGAAAGGAAGGAAGAAAAAGGAAAAGAAGGAAAAGGAAGGAAGGTCTAGAAAGAAAAAGAAAGTTATGAAGGAAGAAAGAAAAAAAGAAAGAGAAAAAGGAAAAGGAAAGAAAAAAGAAAAAGGAAGGAAGAAGGAAGAATATGAAGGAAAAACAAAAGGTAAATAGAAGAATGAAGAAAGGAAACATGAGAAAGAAGGAAGAAAAGAAAGAAAGGAATAAAGAAGGAAAGAGGTGGAAAGAAAGAAGGAACTAAGTAAAGGTAAGGAAGGAAGGAAGGAAGGAAGGAAGGAAAGAAAGAAAGAAAGAAAGAAAGAAAGAAAGAAAGAAAGAAAGAAAGAAAAATGAAGAAAGGAAAGGAAGGAAGGAAGAAAGAAAGAGAAAGAAGGAAAGAAATGAAGGAAGAGAGAGGGAAAGAAAGGAAGGAAGAAACAAGGAAGAGAAAGAAGGAAAGAAAGGAAGGAGGAAAGGAAGAAAGAAAAAAGAAATGAAGGAATAGAGAAGGAAAGAAAGGAAGAAAGAAACAAAAGAAGAAAGGCAAAGAAGGAAATGAAGGAAGAAAGAAAGAAAAAGAAAGAAAATTAGCTTAAACATCAACTGGATTTGACAGTATAAAGTGTTTCACATCCATATTCAGTGAAGAGAAGATGTACAATTGAACTCAAGATCATAGATTTATGATCATAGAAGAGACATTGGAGATCACTGAGTCTATTTTATGGATGAGGAAAATGAGACTTCAATAGTTTACTGCAGTTAAATTACTAGTAAGTTTCTGAGGTGGCATTTGAAACCAAGTCTTCCTGACTCCACCTCCAACTCCCTATCCACTATTCTTTGCTTAAGAAATACTCTTATGGGGGACTAACTTGTTCATTATAATTACATAGAGTTTAGTTTCTGAATTTTCATCTTGCTACTCTTTCTATTTAGATTTTAGTAAACATTTACTAAGTAGCTCTTGTCAATGTAAGCTCCTTAAACAATAGTGCCATCTTCATTTTGTATTTGTGACCACAGTGACCAAAGTAGTGCCTGGCTTCTAGAAAATACTTGACAAATGATTTTGATTGATCACTTGACATGATGTGTTCAACATCGTGCTAGGAGTTAGAAGTACAAAAATAGAAACATAACTGTGCCTGCCCTAAGGCAGCTTACCTTCTCCTATAGGACAAGGATCATGTATACATGGAATAAAATACAAGGAAGAGATGCTGATAATTGGGAGGAGAAGAAGAATCAGGAAAGCACGTGAGCTGGGCTTTGAAGGGAATTGGGTTCATGTGCTTCTTGATTAGATTTGATTGGTAGTGTGGAAGGATCCATGTGGGTTTGAGAGTCCCTCTGTGACTCATCAGCAACCTTGTGTCTTCTGTCAAGAATTGTTCAAGGGTCCATGTGAGGACATGGCCAATGACTGACTTGAATGAAAAGGTTTGAATGGGTAAATACATTCCCCAAAGGGTCATGAAAGTCAATGTTTGCATTTTGGGGGAAATGGTGTGTCTGGGCATGTAAAATAATGAACCGATTGAGCAGAGGAAAGGAAGCAATAGGCTCTGGGATGGTGTTCTTGCTTGTAATTTGAATTCTACATGATTGCATTTTCAAAGCATAATAGTGTGATTAGGCTAGAAAAAAGCAGAGAGGAGAGAAACAGGTCTCCCTTGACCCTTTAAGCAATAATTATGGTTCCTATGTTAAATGTCTTGTAAGGGAAGTAAGCCATTACTTTGTAATGCTAGGATTTCAAGCATTGTGGTTCACATACAATTGTAAATGGAAGAATGTAAGAGATCAGAAACAAAGCTGAGGTTTTCATGTCTCTTGTCACTCGTAGTTTTCAGCTTTTCAAACTCCATAATAATGCCCATAAGGACAATGACCTGCCACCTCTTTGATGTGCTTCATTTTATTCAATCTTTCTGAGTTTGACCTTGAAAACTTTGAAAGAACTAGAAATGATGGGAGAATGTTGCAAAAAGTGAGGTTCAAGGGGAAAAAAATCTGAGGTGGGTCCCCCAAAATATGGTGTGATCTTCCTAGGGATGGAGAGGGTTCTTTTCATTGGAGGTCTCTAAGTGGAGACTGGGTGAGCATTGATGGGGCGATGTTAGAGGGGAGATTCTCAGGCAAGGATAGGTTGGCAAGATGGCCTCTCAATCTCTTCCCACTCAGAGTTGGTGAGTCTGTGAACTCTTATTCAGAATCCCTGAAATATTTAAAGTGAAGAAATCCTGTTCAAACTGGGTCTGGAATGTGGGATTTATTTATCTATAAAATGAGCAAGTTGATGAAGATGGTCTCTAATGTCCCTTTCAGTTCCAGATTGATGACTTTATGAGTCTTAATCAATCCAAATCCCATCTGTGTGTTAGACATATACTAAATGTTAGGCATACGAAGACAAAAGCAAAAATGTCTGCCTTCAAAGAGCATATATTTTTATAGACACCATGAACACTTCTAGGGAGATACAAAATATATGCATTCTTGAGTCAGGACAGGTTAAGCGGATGCCTTGTGATACAGGAGAAGACAAAAGACATTCACAGAAAGTTTTCCTAGTCAAAAGAAAGAGAGATTGGGAGGAGAGCAGTTTGAAAGCTCCCTGTTCCTGAGGTGTCTTCTTCTGTCTCTCCAACTGTCCAAGATCAAGTATAAGCTCATCTGTTTAGCATGTAAAGTCTTTGACAATCTGGTCCCTTCCCACCTCTCTGCTCTTCTTACACTTTGCCCCCCTTGAAGCTCTCTAAGATCCATCTACACAGGATTCCTTGTTCAATCCCCCATGCTTCCCCAATCACGCGCGTGCGCACACACACACACACACACACACAGACTCAGTTTTGCTGACCATGGATGAATAAGCTGGATCTGATCTCTCTAGGCTAGGCCCTTGGTCCTTATTTCTACAGTTATTTCATCCCAAATGCAGATCCCGCCATGTTTGGGCTTTTATTTTAGAATCCTGAGTTTCCTTTAGAGTTCAGTCCCATCTCTGCCATGAGGATCACTCATCTTCTAGCTGCCTTCCCCTTCAAATTTGCCATGAATTTACTATATATGTATGGATATATATAGACACATAATATATACTATAAATATAGAATATATATTCAAATTACCTTGAATTAAATATATATATATATTTAAATCATATAGTATATAAATTAGCAAATTATATTACCTTGAATTGTAAAATTATATGCTATATTCTGTAACATATAATTGTATTATATATTAAATAGTATTACAAAATTTTGTGATGTATATAGTATTTTATAAAGTATAATTATATTTTATAATTTAGTTATATAGTACTAACTTATATCATATTCATGATATAATATAATAATATTTTATAACAATATATATTACTAGTGTATTATATAATAAACAACATAATATAGAATTATTTATAAAATTCAAAGTAATTTGAAAGTAATTTTATTTTTGATTTTTTTCTCAGTTCCCCACCCTCACCCCTCTGGTCACCATGAGGAAAAAGAACATTCTAGACTCAGTTTTGCAAAGGGGATAAGAGACGAGAGAGAGAGAGAGAGAGAGAGAGAGAGAGAGAGAGAGAGAGAGAGAGAGAGAGAGAGAAACACAAACATGAAGCATTTTATAAATCAATAATCAATACAATTTTCAGTTAATTATTATGTGAACTCCCAGAGTATAGTTTAAAAAAGGATATGGAACCACTCCTCCATATCTGTCTATCTATTTGTCTGTCTGTTTCTCTATCTGTCTATCCATCTACCTACCTACCTTTTCTATCTATCTATCTATCTATCTATCTATCTATCTATCTATCTATCTATCTATCTATCTATCATCTATCTTTATTTTCATATATATATATATATAATATGTTTATATGAGACTTCTTATGGTAAACATATGGAAATATCTGGCAAGAGTCCCATAAGATAATGGTTACAATAATATTATGTTTTATGGTATATAAAGCAATTTACATACATTATGTGTTTTGATCCTTACAATCACCTTGTGGGACAAGTGCTATTATGCCCATTTTACAGATGAGGATAATAAGGCTGAGGGAAATTAAGTGGCTCACTGAGGATCAAACAGCAAGGAAGTATCTGTCAGAATTTGAACTCATCAAATAGAGTTTGATCCACTGTACCATTCAACTATTTCAATGGGAAAGCTTGAATGGATTGAGATATACACCATGGGAGAATAAATAGGTGAAATCGCATTGAATCTTTTGGACTGGTTGAATATATTTTATATCTATTTGTATATTGTTACTCTCAACCCTCTCCACAATACGCTATCAGCTCCATGAAAGCAGACACTTTTGCTATTGCTTATGTACACTAATGTCTAACAAAGATTATAGCTAGATGGCACAGAAAAGTAGAGAGCTGTACCCAGGCTTAAATTCAACTTTAGATTCTTCATGAGTGACCCCTGGGTAAGCCATTTCACTTTTACTTGCCCAATTTCCTTATCTATAAAATAGGATGATAAAAGCACTTACCTCCCAGGGTTTTGTGACTATGACATTTAAGGCACTATGCAAAGTTAAAAGTGCTTAGGAGATGCTAAAAGAGATTGGAGATAGAGCCAATGAACTTGGATATATTTGGGTACAACACGGAACATGTTAAGGGATAATGAATCATGAGACTGGAAAGGGAGCCTGGAGCCAGGGCTTTATGCACCTACAATTACATAGAAGATAGGGAATGGTCTGGATTGTACTTGGGAACCTGTGTTCCATTTTCAGTGATGCTAAGCTGCCCCCTGACAAGAGAACTTATCTTTGAATAATTTATCTTTCCAATTGCACATAAAAACCATTTTACATTTATTTAAAATTTTTTGAGTTCCAAATTCTTTCCTGCCCTTCCCCAACTAGAAAGGCAAGTAACTTGATATCAGTTATATATGTGCAATCATGCAAGGCATTTTGAAAGAGTGAATATTGTGAAAGAAAATATAGATAAAAATAAGAAAAATTAAAAAAACAAAAACTAGTATGCTTTGATAAGCATTCAGATTCCATCAATTCTTTCTCTGGATGTATATAGCATTTTTCATTACAAATCCTTTGAAATTGTCTTAGATCATTGTCTTGCTGAGAATAGCTAAGTCATTCATAATTGATCATCACATAATATTGCTGGTACTGTGTGCAATGCTCTCTTAGTTCTGCTCACTTCACTTTGCATCAGTTATTTTTAGATTTTCTGAATCTATACTACTTGTCATTTCTTATTGGACAACACTATTGTTCCATCACAATCATATACCACAACTTTAGCCATTCCCCTATTGATGGATAGTCCCTTGATTTGCAATTCTTTGTGACCACAAAAAGCTGCTATAAATATTTTTGAACATATTAGTCCTTTCCCTTTTTTCTTAAAAAAAATCTCTTTGGGATACAAACCTAGTACAGGCATTGCTGTATCAAAGGGTAAACATTATTTCATGGCTTTTTGGGCACAGTTCCAAATTGCTCTTGGAATGATTATATCAGAATTAGTGTCCCAATTTTCCCACATTCCCTCCAATATTGATCATTTTCCTTTTCTGTAATATTAGTCAATTTGATAGACATGAGGTGGTATCTCAGAGTTGTTTTAATTTGCATTTCTCCAATAGTGATTTAGAGTATTTTTTCATATTACTCTAGATAGTTGGGGTGGCTAGGTGGTGCAGTGTGTAGAGCACCGACGTTGGAGTCAGGAGTACCTGAGTTCAAATCCAGCCTCAGACACTTAATTATTACCTAGCTGTGTGGCCTTGGGCTAGCTGTTTAACCCCATTGCCTTGGGAAAACCTAAAAAAAATTGCTCATATTGCTATAGTTTTGGTTTCTTCATCCTAAACCTGTTTGCTTTACAAAGGTTGGGAATTGATTTGACTCATTTCAATATATATTTGAGAAACAAGACCTTTATCAGAGAAACTAGATATAAAATTTTTCCCCCAATTTTCTGTTTCTCTTCTAATCTGGGCTGCCTTGATTTTTTATGCAAAATATTTTTTTATTTAATGTAATAAAAATTATCCATTTTGCATCCCTTATTGCTCTCTATATTTTGTTTGGTCATGAATTCTTCCCCTATCCATTGATCTGACAGATAAACTATTCCATACTCTTTTTGTGTTCTTTTTGATGAAAGAGTATCCACCTGGGTAGTGGAGAGTAGACTGTGACATATTACCAGTAATGACTTCATTGGGGGTGACATGGAAGACCTCACTGAGGAGATGTATGGTAAGAAAATGGTCATATGTGAACCAATCAGGCAGCAAGGGTGATGGGTGACAGATGGACAATCACACAGATACATGCATATATGTATATACATAATCACATACATATCTATCATATCTCTTCCTTAATTAAGAAACTAGGGGCTTCCTATTTATACTCTTTTGGGCCAAATACACCCCTTCTATTTAGCTTTTCTAAGCCCTTCCCAATGTGATCCCAATCTCTCTTTTCATTTTTGTTATATATTACTCTCCTTCCTGCATCTTTTTATGTTGTTTAGTCATTTTTCAGTTTTGTCTAACTCTTCGTGGTCCCATTTAAGATTACTGAAAACTGATCACTTAGTGCTTTGCTAATTCCTTTTCCAGATCATTTTACAGATGAGCAAACTGAGACAAATAGGGATAAGTGACTTGTCCAGAGTCAAACATCTGGTTAAGTCTCTGAGCACAAATTTGAACTCAGGCCTTCCTGACTTCAGGTCTAGTGCTCTGCTTATTGTGCCACCTAGCTGTCCAAACATCCAGCCAAAGTTGCTTCCCTGTTGTTACTCTAGATGACATATATGCTATACAAACTCCCACTTCTGTGACTTTCACCTGACCAGTGCCCATGCCTAACATTTAAGAGGGAAGAGAGGGATAGGGGAGGGAAAAGAATAAGCATTCATTAAATGCCTACTATGTACGACAAGCTAAGCTCTTCATTCCAGCACCTTCCCACTGATATTTCCTATATTTCATAATAAACATTTTTGTATGTATTTGTTTCCATGGTTTTTTTTTTTGCTTGGTTTTCTGGCAAGACAATGGGGTTAAGTGACTTGCCCAAGGTTACATGACTATGAGAATCTAGTGTCTGGGGTCACATTTAAACTCAGATCCTCCTGACTCCAGAACCAGTGCTCTATCCACTTTCCCTAAGTGCCCCCCTTGTATGTTTTCTTCCTTAATAGATTATAAGCTCTTTGAGGGCAGTAATTTTGCCTCTTTTTGTATCCCTAGTATTCAGTTCACTTAATAGGTACCTAATAAATATTGATTGATGATTACAATTACAAATTACTTGTTTGACTCTCACACCAACCCTGTGAGGTAGAAGTGCTCTCTTAAGATAGAAGGACAAGCCAACATCACAAGCATGACATAAAAAGAGATGATCAATAATTCAATCTAAAATTAAGTGCCAAGCAGTGTGGGAAAGAAGAAAAGCATTATAAATTGGAGGCGGGGCGAGGAATGAATTGCCCACAGTTAGTAGATGTCTGAGGAAGGATTTGAACCCAGATCTTCCTGATCTCAGGCTCAGTGCTCTATCCCCTGCATCACCTATCTGCCTTTGGGAAGGGTGGAAAATCAAATGCAGCCCAGGAAGTTTTCATGGGAAAAGAATGACTTTAGGGAAAGCATGAACTTGAACCTATGATGTCATAGGGAAAGGGATCTCCAAGCCTTTTTATAAGTTATATCTTCTGCTTGGAAGGCATTCCTTCTTTACCTCCACCTCTTAGAATCTCTAGTTTCTTCAAAGAGTGGCTTTGAAGCAGGATCTTCAGCTTCTATATGAGACCTTTCCCGATCTCCCTTGCTGCTGGGTGAGAAAACTTCAGTACATTCTATGAAACTTAGAGTCTTAAATACTTGTTATCAAGAGATTAAGAAATTCTTCCAGGTCACAAAGCAAGCATGGAATCAGAAGGGGACTTAAATGCAGGTCTCCCTGGTGCCAGTGCCATCTACAATCCCCTTTTCTCATAGGACTGGCCAGGAAGTGATGATTTTTTAAAATACAAAATGACACAAATTGTTTATATATATATATATATATATATATGTGTGTGTGTGTGTGTGTGTGTGTGTGTGTGTATACATATATATATATATATATATCATATATATCATGTTTGTATTCTCCTGTCTTCAAGATTAATCTCTTCCTTGTAACAACAGCCACAAAACCCAACAATTAAATAAAACCAACCAACCTGGGACTCATTTGACAGTATAGGAAATATTTTGCCTAATAGCCCCAACACCTTGCCTTAGAAGAGGGAATAATGTTTCATTATCTTTCCTCTGGGAGCAAGGGTGGCAATTATAATTATATAGAACTTGGTATCTTTTTAGTGGTCTTTTCATTTACACTGCTGTAGTCATTATGTCTATTTTTCTGATATTGTTTCCTTCACTCCAAATCCATTCACCAAAATCTTCTCATGTTTCTCCAAATTCCACCCATTTGCCTTTTTCTTCTGCACAGGTATATTCCATATTCCTTTCCATTCTCTTACCACATTGTTCAACTGGTCCCCATATTGAAGGACACCAATTTTATTTTCAGTTCTTTGCCATCAAAGTACTACTATAGGGTATTTTTCCCCCTTTAACCTAAGCTATATCATATATTTTGATATAGGGAACTTCCTCTATCAATACAGATCAACACCTGACCTGCAATTATAGTCTTAGAGAGTTGCTTAGTAACCTGAAAAGTTACAAGACTTACTGCTCTGGGGTTTCACAGCCAGTACCTATCAGAGGAAGGATTTGAATTCACATATTGCTAACTCCAAAATTGGCTCACTTTACTACAATTTCACTGCCATGATACTTTTGGATATAGGGTATCCCAAAAATCTTAGTGTAATTCCAAGCTTTGATAACTTCAGAAGAATAAATGCTATAAATGTTTAAAAGGTTAATTATTAGAAATTTTAAAATATTGAAATATTGATTGTATTGGGCTATTGAGGAATTAATAATATTGGACCATTGAGTTTTGATAATATTGGACTTTTGGGGTATTTATAATATTGAACTATTGAAAATAATTCTTATTAAAACACCACAAACTCCATCTTGTATTATATATTGCTGTAGTCTATTTTCTAACTTTGTAAAAATTTTCATCAGCTGCCACTTAGTAACTGAAAGCATTACATCTGTAATCCTAGCATTAATATTATCCAGAGAAGAAGGTTTTGATGCATAAATGACAATTTTGATCTCACCCTACAAGAAAAGATCTAATGGAGAAAGATCAAATGTCTGAGGTGGCAAAAGAAGAGGACTCCCTCTACTGCTCCACTGAGCTGAGAAAGAGCCTTTTAGACAATGTGACACACAATGCATAATGACAGGGAGTCCTGCCTTGATGAAATTAAAATAAATTTTTTTGTTTAAAATATCAAACTAAGTAAGTGGAAGCAAATATAAATAATTAACATTTCAAATGTTATTTTAATAATGTTTGTAGCATATACTTCTGAAATTATTAAAGTTTAGAATTGCACTAAGACTTTTGGGACACATATTTAGGACCTTTCTTTCTATCTTTGTTCTCCTTGGAGGGTAACCTGAATATAAGCCTGCTTGCTAGTCAAGGAAGTGAATATTTTAGTGCGTTATCAGTTTTGTGGCCAAGACAGCTCATTAAAGCATTCTCTTAGGGACAGAAGAACTTTGATTGATATCCATTGAAGGAGCCTCTGTGTGGATGATATCCTGGATTTTTGAAGTGAAAATTTCATCTAGCTGAGGATGCTGTGGAAACTTGAACAAGAATCAAGTCAGCACTTTTGTGGTTCTGTTATTTCAGTAGTATGACTCTTCATGACCATGTTT